>NC_051179.1:197222803-197489293 GCF_013339695.2 Rhipicephalus sanguineus
CACCGACATTCGCGGATCCATGCGAGGATCCAGAAAGCTGGCTGGAGGCATACGACCGAGCCTCCACTTCAACAACTGGCTGCGACGAGAAGCTACGCATGTCTACTTCGCCCTTCAAGATGGCGCAAGGACTGGTTCGAGAATCGAGAGTCCACGCTAACATCATGGGACCTCTCCGCACACGGATTTCGCAACACCTTCACGAGCGTCATCCGGAAAGAAAGGGCTGAACCTTCTCGCGACCGTGTACAGCTCCCCAATGAAAACGTCGGACTGTCACCGACAGAAATGACTCGACTATTCGCCATGCCGATCCAGCCATGTCCGAAGAAAAGAAATTCGCTTCCTGATGCGGGGAGTGAAGGAAGAACCTCTTCGCCGACTTGTGCGCAACCCGCCGAAGACGGTCTCGGAATTCCTTTCAGAGGCCACCACAAGAAAAGGCACTAGAAATCCGCACCTAGCAGTACAACCGCCGCATTCCTACGACGACTACGGGGAGGTTCAGGCGCTGCAGTCTGATACTGCGTGACCCATCAGACGATTGCGGGAAGAGCGCGCAAACTGTTTACCTTCGCCGCAGCATCAAGTGCATTCAATCGCCGACGTTTTCCGCGAGGAAGTCCGGCAATCGCTGGAATTCCCGAAGCACCGCAGGCTCAGCGGAAAGCCATGAGCTATGCTGTCTGCTCTCAGCACTACTCCGAATCGTCAAATTTGCGTCGCAAGAGGTATCGCCGAGCTGCATGACGGTAAAGCAAAGGTACGCTGACAAAACTTCAGCCACGAATATAGGCACCTCAACATGGTTACGACGGTTGCCTACATCGACGAATGTGTGCCGCCAGCGAGCTTTCGCCCTCTTCGATGCTGCCGAACTGCTTCGACGATAGAGGTCCGAACCGGATTTTGACGTCAACCCGAGCCTTCCGAAGGTCAAGCAAGACCAGCTCAAAACCTGCTCCTGCAATACAAGCACTGTTTCTCGTCGTCCTTCGCGGGTCCGAACAAACGCCCCTTGCTAAGCACCGCATTATAACAGAAGAAAATTCTCGACCACTCCGACAGAGCCCCTACAGAGTTTCAACGCGAGAACGTGAGGCAATACAGAAACAAGTCGACGAATGCTACGCGACGATATCATCCAGCTTCAAAGAGTCCGTGGGCGTCACCCGTGGTATTAGTGAAGAAGAAGGACGGGACACTGCGCTTCTGCGTTGATTATCGGCGCCTGAATAAATCACGAAGAAGGACGTGTACCCCTCCCACGGATACACGACACCCTGGATCGACTTCACAGCGCAACGTACTTTTTCGTCGATGGACTCAAGACCGGCTATTGGCAGATCGAAGCAGATGAAAGAGACCGAGAAAAGACCGCTTTTATAACACCCGACGGCCTCTTTGAGTTCAAGGTCATGCCTTTCGGTCTTTGCGCGGCACCTGCGACGTTCCAGCGCGTCATGGACACCGTACTGGCTGGATTGAAGTGGCAGGACGTGCCTTGTGTATTTGGACGACGTCGTCGTGTTTTCCCTCGACCTTCGACGAGCATCTCCGGCGGCTTGAGGGCAGTACTTCAAGCAATCAAGACCTCTGGACTGACCCCTGAAGCCAGAAAAGTGCCGATTCGCATACGACGAGCTCCTGTTTCTCGGTCATGTGATCAGCAAGTCTGGAGTGCGCCCAGACACGCGGAAACAGCGGCCATCGCCAACTTCGCGCCTCCACGACAAGAAGGCCGTCCGCGATTTCTCGGCTTATGCGCCTATTACAGACGCTTCGTCAAAAACTTTTCACGCATCGCCGAACCACTCACGCTTCTCACGAAGACTAACGTGGAATTCAGGTGGGAACCGGAGCAAGTGCAAGCATTTGAGGAACTTAAACGACGCCTGCAGACGCCACCCATACTTGCGCATTTCGACGAAGACGCCGATACGGAAATCCACACCGACGCAAGCTGCGTAGGACTCGGCGCCGTCCTCGTGCAGAAGACTGACGGGCTGGAAAGGGTCATCAGTTATGCTAGCCGGTCGCTATCAAAGGCAGAATTCAACTATTCCACAACAGAAAAGGAGTGCCTGGCCATCATCTGGGCTACATCGAAGTTTCGCCCCTATCTCTACGGCCGGCCCTTCAAAGTTGTGAGCGACCACCACGCCTTGTGTTGGCTAGCTAACTTGAAGGACCCTTCAGGTCGCCTCGCACGGTGGAGCCTACGACTGCAAGAATTCGACATTACCGTCGTGTACAAGTCCGGACGAAAACACTCTGACGCCGATTGCCTGTCTCGTGCCCCCGTCGACGCGCCGCCGCAAGACGACGACGATGACTGCTTCCTCGGAACTATAAGTGCCGATGACTTCGCCGAAAGGCAACGAGCCGACGCGGAGCTGGGGGGCCTTATGGAGTACCTCGAGTGCAAGACCGCCGATGTTTCGAAGGTATTCAAGCGAGGACTGCCGTCGTTTTTCTGCGGAACGGCGTTCTCCTGAAGAAGAACTTCTCGCCACTTCGAGCCGACTGCCTTCTTGTCGTGCCCTCATCATTGCGACCAGAAGTCCTCCAGGCCCTACACGACGACCCGACGGCTGGACACCTCGGTGTTTCCCGCACGCTCGCCAGAATACAGGAAAAATACTACTGGCCACGCCTTGCTGCCGACGTCACCCACTACGTTAAGACTTGCCGAGATTGCCAGCGACGGAAGACACCGCCGACTAGGCCAGCGGGACTTCTGCAGCCAATCGAACCACCTCACCGGCCGTTCCAGCTAATCGGGATGGACCTACTGGGGCCGTTCCCGACGTCGACTTCCGGCAACAAGTGGATCGTCGTAGCAACTGACTACCTCACCCGCTACGCCGAGACAAAGGCCTTGCCCAAAGGCAGTGCGCCCGAGGTAGCCAAGTTCTTCGTGGAGAACATCGTATTGCGTCATGGCGCCCCAGAGGTCCTCATCACAGACAGAGGTACCGCATTTACTGCGGACCTCACTCAGGCGATCTTCAAATACAGCGAGACGAGCCACCGTCGCACCACCGCCTACCACCCGCAGACCAATGCCTCACCGAGCGTCTAAATAAGACCATCGCCGACATGCTGGCCATGTACGTCGACGTTGAGCACAAGACGTGGGACGCCGTCCTTCCGTACGTGACCTTCGCTTACAACACGGCAGTCCAAGAAACGACGCAGATGACCCCGTACAAGTTGGTCTACGGAAGGAACCCGGCGACGACGCTCGACGCCATGCTACCGAACGTCACCGACGAAGAAAATGTCGACGCCGCCGCTTACTTACAACGAGCCGAAGAAGCTCGACAGCTCGCCCGCCTGCGCATCAAGACACAGCAGAACACCGACAGCCGTCGCTACAATCTTCGACGACGCTTCGTGGAGTACCAGCCCGGCGACCGTGTCTGGGTCTGGACACCAATACGACGACGCGGACTGAGCAAGAAGCTTCTGCGACGATACTTCGGACCGTACAGGGTACTTCGACGTCTCGGCGCACTCGACTACGAGGTTGTCCCCGACGGCATCACGAACTCTCAGAGGCGCCGAGCTCGACCCGAGGTCGTGCATGTGGTGCGCCTTAAACCGTACTATGCACGTTAACGCACCAGAGGACACTAATGTCTGCTTTTCTTTATTAGTTTTCTTTAGTATTGCATGTATTCATGTTCTGTTTAAGCATCGGGACGATGCTTTTTCAGAGGGGGGCATTGCCGCGTGTCATGTTTCATGAGCTGAAGCTACACCCCCCAAGACTGTCAGCAACGCTCAGCGCAAACCGCGCCACATTGTTCGCGAAGCTTCCCGATCATTGTAGATCGTTTTGTTAAGATTGCGCGCAAGACGCGCACACTCGAGCTTATTCTAGCATTTGCAGGACAGCCAGCGATAACGCTGGAATATTCGACGGCACGTGTCTAAATGCCGACGCGCTTCACCGCTTGTCAGTTGATCGACGGACGACGCCCCTGTTCGCCGCTATCCTTGTACAGCGTATATTGCTGTAGTTCTAGTTCTCATTTTCCCGGCCACAAGTTCGGCCAAATAAACAGTTTCATTCTGCAAACGCCAACTGCTTTCTTCGTCGACGTCACGACCACGTGACAATATTAACGCGTTTAGTAGAAACGAGTTTAGGCTTTTGATGTCACATGCCTGTAGCCTGATAAGTGGTGACGTCTTGTTACGCGCTCGTCACGTCTGCGCACCAGTGTGCTATATATTTCATCGCAACCCTTGCAATAAACCAGTTGTTAGTAGCGCCCGTCCTGTCTCTCACATGTGTCTGTCTTTTTTTAGCGCTAAACCACGATGGGGAATCGAAGCAGCGCTGGGTGTTCACTTGTGTTTCCATTGTTGTTCCATTTGTACGTTTCCGTGTATGTTTCAATTGTGTGTGGAGTTGTGTATATGTTGTGTACCACTTATGTTACCCCCCCCCCCTAGTTTGATGTTTCCGTTGCGCTTCGGCTTCGCGTTGCCTCGTAGCGTCGGAGATTCGCTTGCCGGCGTTGCCAGTTACGTTCAGCTTCGCGAGCGTCCATAGCTCGTTGCGAAGTAGAGTGCAACGGGAGCGAGCGCGCGCCCCACTATATACAGCGCACAGCTCTGGCGGAGAGAGAAACGGGAGAGGAGAAACGAAGCGGAGTCATGGCTGCCGCCACCTCCTCCACACCACCCTCCCCGCGCTCACGCAACGAGAGGGGGGAGAGTTGGCGCATGCGCAGTGGGGGCGCGGACCGCGTGAGGAAGGACGGACAGAGCCCCGGCAAAAAGCTGCTTTGCATCTAAAAGGAATTATATTTTAATTTGATGTTCAAAATCGTGAAATAATGACCGCTAGCGGCACCCAACAGCGATATGGTAAATCTAGTAGTAGGACAAGAAATCCTCGTAGGTAGACTCATTTTGCATAAAAACAAACATCGTAGAGCATGTAGCGCGAAAATTACGGGGACACAAGGAAGCAACATAACACAGAGACGAGCGCTAACTTCAAACTGAAATGTATTCTCAGAATCCACGCCTATTTACAAACCAGCAGAGATCAAAACAGCACATCGTCACCCAAGAACGTACATCGTAATCCACAATGAATAGTATGGCATCTTGATCTGCTCTTACACCAAAAATGATACAAGCAAAAAATATATAACGCAGCCAAGATAAGCTAAAAATTGAACGCGAGCGATTCAAGTACACGTGCTCAAACTAGAGACTTTTTATCGCGCGGAAAGCGTAGGTGCCAGGTTAGTTGTAAGGAACGCTAACTGACAAGGGTGTAGGCTCAAGGAAGGCTGGCTGACAGAATCGAGATCGTTCTTTTTAATCAAAAACGCTTCCACGATCTCTCTGGACACCTTATTACGGTTTCGGTACACCACTGTTGTGTCAGTTAAAAGCGGCTGGCAGCCGCACTGCCGACAATGCATCGCGAGATGCGAGTATGGTGAACCTTTGAGAGAGCTGAAATGCTCTCTGAGCCTAATGTTCAAATACCTGCCCGTCTGGCCAATGTATTTACGTCCGCATGAAAAAGGAATGCAATAAACAACATTGCAGGTGCAAGAAACAAAACGCATACCGTGCTAATGGTACAAGTAGCCTTTTTGGGTCCTCCTTACTGCACATGCGCCTCTGCAATCTGGACAAATGGCACCCACCTTGTTTTTGCGGTGAAAACAATGTCACACATCATGACGCGACGCCACCTTTTTCACGCGATGAGATAGCCCGTGGATGTATGGTATGACCGCGAAATGTTTTTTGCCTATCGTACGTGCCTTTGGTGCACGCACTGCTCCTGCTTTTACGACCTTTAAACATTTGAAGCTGGCAGCAGTAATGACAGCTTCTGGGTACCCAGCTTTCCGAAGCTTGCTAACCTGCCCATTCATTTCGCGGTCATACCATACATCCACGGGCTATCTCATCGCGTGAAAAAGGTGGCGTCGCGTCATGATGTTGACATTGTTTTCACCGCAAAAAACAAGGTGGGTGCCATTTGTCCAAGATTGCAGAGGCGCATGTGCAGTAAGGAGGACCCCAAAAAGGCTACTTGTACCATTAAGCACGGTATGTGTTTTGTTTCTTGCACCTGCAATGTTGTTTATTGCATTCCTTTTTCATGCGGACGTAAATCCATTGGCCAGACGGGCAGGTATTGAACATTAGGCTCAGAGAGCATTTCAGCTCTCTCAAAGGTTCACCATACTCGCATCTCGCGATGCATTGTCGGCAGTGCGGCTGCCAGCCGCTTTTAACTGACACAACAGTGGTGTACCGAAACCGTAATAAGGTGTCCAGAGAGATCGTGGAAGCGTTTTTGATTAAAAAGAACGATCTCGATTGTGTCAGCCAGCCTTCCTTGAGCCTACACCCTTGTGAGTTAGCGTTCCTTACAACTAACCTGGCACCTACGCTTTCCGCGCGATAAAAAGTCTCTAGTTTGAGCACGTGTACTTGAATCGCTCGCGTTCAATTTTTAGCTTATCTTGGCTGCGTTATATAATTTTTGCTTGTATCATTTTTGGTGTAAGAGCAGATCGAGATGTTGTCATACTATTCATTGTGGATTACGATGTACGTTCTTGGGTGACGATGTGCTGTTTTGATCTCTGCTAGTTTGTAAATAGGCGTGGATTCTGAGAATACATTTCAGTTTGAAGTTAGCGCTCATCTCGTGTTTATGTTGCTTCCTTGTGTCCCCGTAATTTTCACGCTACATGCTCTACGATGAATTCTTACAAACTCGCCCAGATTTCCGTTCTCGAAAACAACATTGTATAACTTGAAATTGTAATTACCACTTGAGGCAGCTTTCGGTTGCGTCAGATTAGTAATTTTTTGCTATTTTTTTCTCACGCATTCAAAAAGGCGCTCGGTGGCGCTGCTTGCAGCGCCGTCTTCGATTTCGTCGACTTCAACTCATGCCATACGGCCCTCCGCGCTGGTCGTACTGTGCCGCTGTATTGTTAGGATGTCTCATATGTGCTGCGCTGTGAAGACGTGCATTTATGGTATCTTTTTGATGACTCAAGTTGGCTTGGATTGCGGTATCAATGCTAACATAAATGCATATACTGGGATTACAGCAAGACAAGTGTTCCGTAATCGTATAATGAGGGCTTCATTTACCCCGCTGGCGCGCTGAAAAAGTGTTACATTCATTACATTCGTGTTCAGCGAAAATGATTCCTTCAGACACGCATTATGATTCACTGTCTGCAAACGCGTCAAATTCGCATGGCATGATTCGAAGGCACTCAGTATTACATTCCAGGAAAGAAAACGAACGAATGTGTTGCTTTGTGTGAGTTTGAGTAATTGATTTTAATTCGCGTGTAACTAATTATCTAATTATTCTGCCATCAGTCAGCTTCAATGCTTGCATAAAAAAGAATCAACTAGGCCCGAAAGCATGCACACCTTCTTTTGTGGTTGTATTCGTTTCGAGCGGAGAAAAAAAAACTCTTGACGTTGGTCTGGAACGGCGGCACGTCGAACGATCGTCGAACACGGTGGTAGTGTCTCCAGCAAAGGGATCCTCTGCAGCACATACGCAGGACAGTGAAGTTAAAATGACCGCTAGTTATCCAATCAGGAAGCGTGCACGAATGTGCACACTGAGTTTCAGGACCTTTGAAGAAACACGTGGCGGGGGACGCGCCTCGAAGTTCGGTCCCCAAACGAGGACGCCGTGTCGCAAAGGATAAAGTAATCCTACAGAAATCACATGTGCTTTCGGTTTTAAATTTTACCGGCACTACAGTCGTCATCGCGTCACCAACCAGCGTTGTATGTTTCACGCAATGGAAGAAGACCGAACGCAGATCGAAAAAGTCTGTTTTAAAAATTTCTACTCACTTTCCAGAGAAGCCGCTGGAAGTCGGACACTTCAGACGATGCGCTTTTCTATTGCGGGTACAAAGAAAAAGCGATGAAGGACGGTACACAGTCCTTTAACTTCGAATTTTTCCATAAAAAAAGCGTTACGGAACCGTTTACGGAACATATTTTTTTTTTTTCGTTCCGGAACAGAAACGGAACGGAACCTTTTGCGGTGAAACAAGAATAAAACGGGAACGAAATGTATTTCCTTTCGGTTTGGCACCCTGGCTACGGGGGCTCTTTGAGCTAGTGATTATTTCCTATCTAGTTGGCATGCTTCGTTGTAGACCTTGTTTAGAGCGTCTGCGGGTACCTTTCTCTCATACTACTAATGTTTCCTTTAGGTTGCTTAAGTGGTGAACGTTGTCACCGTCGCTGCTACAGCTCCTTCTTATAGCCTCGCCTGTCCCACAAATATCCCTTGTTTGCAGTGTCGCGAGTGATGACTAGTGTAACCTAGGTATTGCTGGCTGGTTGCTGTAAAGCATCGTCTTTGTTTTCCTGCTTCAATAGATACCGTCGTGTCTAGGAGGTTAATTTCACTGGAGAATGGTGCATGGTAAATTTAATGCAAATAGTGTAGTGCTTTACAGCGGTCAATGAATGCGTTTAGTGCACTTACGCTATGTTCCCATATGATAAATATGTCGTCTATGTAACGGAAATAGGTGGAAGGCTTCACTGGACATGATTTCAACAGCTGTGATTCTAACTGTCCCATAAAAATGTTCGCGCAAAAGGGGTTCCCGTACTAGTGCCTCGTATACTCGTGCACGAAGTACTAGAGGCAAGGCGTCAATCTTCTGTACAGTGTCACAATGAGTCATCAGCGCTGCCTTCAATTGTCTGTGAAAACACTTAACCAGGCCATTTTCTTGGGGGTGCTATGCCGTTATGCGCTGATGGTGCATTCCTAATAGCTCTGAGAGACAGTGCAAGAATGTAGATTCATATTGCCTGCCTCGGTCGGTAACCACTTCTTCTGGAACTCTAAATCACGATACCCAGATGTTAACCAAAGTGTTAGCGGTGGTTGCAACTGTGATATCGCTGATTGGTGCTGCTTTTGGCCACCTGGTGAACCTGTCGACGATTGCGAGAAGGTAACGATATCATTTTGAAGGAGGAACAAGTCCGACGATATCGTCGTCGTTTCTTCCCCGTAACAATATCAATGTGTACCTTGAGGACGCGGTCGCCGGGAAGTAGAAATTTTTGAACACTTCTGGTATGGTGTTGTGTTTTGCTTCGCTGAGAAGGCAGACATGCCCGTGGTTAATTACTCAGATCAGTGTTCATTCCAGGCTACACTTAGCCTTCACTGACGAGTTTCTGTAATGGTTTAATGCCAGGATGGGAAAAATAATGAAGATGTTGGAATATTTCTTCGTCTTAGTGCGAGCAGTACAAAACGCCTCGGCGAGCCGCTCGAGATGTCGCACGCTAGGGTTAGGGTAGTGCCTGATAGAGGGAGATTTTCCAACTGCAAACTCGTCGATGTACGCATGCGATGCAGTTCTTCATCGTGAAGCTGTTCGGGCTGTCACCTGTGCATGTTTTATTCCTTCGACTCTGCCCAGTGCATCTGCCGCAATATTCATCGCGCCCTTGACGTGTATTGAAAGCTCAGCATTAGGGGAGCATCGCGTTTCGGACGCGTTTAAGAGGCGTTACTTCAGCCAGTGTCACCTTTATGTCAGAAGAAAGCCTGCTCTGCGGCGTCTGTCCAGGTTTATTTGACCGCGGCTGATTTCGTGTGAGCCAGCTGGTTGCCAGTGGTTTCATTGTTGGTGGCACAAGAAGGCATGAAACGCCTGTACAAATTTACTAAACCAAGCAAACGTCGGAGTTGTTCGATCGAGTTTGGACGAGGGGTAATTTACAGTGGCTTGAACCTTGGCAGGAAGGAGCTCGACTGCATCACTGTTTACAATATTGAAAGACAGGCAGCACCGTCGGGGTCTCGAGGGCATTATTGGGCAGAGTTGCCTGACCAACCCTTCGAACGAAGAAGACGGTCACAGTGATGATGATTATGTACAGGCGAAGAGGGGTGAACGACGAGTGTTGTGGATATTGTACTCACACTATGCCCAAAAGTCATGGTTGGTCCTCTGTATAGGAATCGGTATAAACACGAAAGTAAAACTTGGTCTTCACAGACGTAGTTGAGCGTTTGTTGGGCATTGTTTCGCCCCGAGGGCGAAATGATGGATGCTATACCAACAGTTGTAATGTTACGCGAAGAACGGCAAGCAGCTCGAAACTTCCAAACGCGTTGCTCAAGCAGAAAGGACGCACGGAGAACATACACAGGATTTGCGCCAACTAATAACTGTCCCAGCTCGACAGTTAAAGCGCGTTGGTCAAATACAAAGGAGGACGCACGAAACGAACGCACAAGTAACACGGATGAGCGCGAACTGTCACATTTGTAACTTATTTGTTTGTGAGCAGCGCGCTCTTTTCGCTAAAGCGGCCGCTGCAGTGAGCGAACTGACCTTCGTGCTCGTCTGGAACTTGAACGCAAGCTTGCGGTGAGAGCGCACAGACGTACAAGGTAAGCACGCGCGCAGGAGTGACCACGCCCTGTAGAGACACACGCTCATCTCAACGCGGGGGGCGACGACTTTTAAGCGCGCTTTTCGAGCCCTTCTGCCATCTCGCTAGTGATAACAAAAACACGCTGATGTACCCTGATCTCTGAGTACCGCACTGGCAAACTGTGTACATAAATAGCACGCCGTTAGTGTGACAAAGAACGTGCCGTTTGTGCGGAGTCGTTTCGCGCTGCGCGCTGGGGCTCGAGCGGTCGGGAGTTCAATTCCAGGCTGACGGAACGTTTTCTTTGCCATATGCTAGTCTTCTATTTTACAACGTCATATCCGGACGGAAATGCGTCGGGGAGCCGTGGTGGACCCCCGCATAAAAACACTTTCGTGTTAAAAACGGCAGGGATGTCACACCGACCTGCACTTCTCCGAGTTAGTCACAAGACCATGCTTTTGAAGTCAGTTGAAAAGCAAACGGAGATTTGTTGATGAATTTCTGTTGGTGAGCTGGCTACCAGAATGCCATCTACGTAAACGCATACAAATGGTGACCCACGGACGACAGCTTCAATAAACCGCTGGAATGTCTGCGCAGCGTTCTTAAAAGCCAACTCCGGCGATTTTTCGAGATAAACGGATTTCAATAAAATTCGCTGGTTACGTTCCTTTTCACGTTCCCGTCATTGATGCCAAATTACAGGCTCGAGAGATACGCAGCTTCATTACAAATGAATTTATTGGTTGCCCCGACTCTCTCCTGCTTGCTTCCCAGATTTATTGGTAACATTGTGAGCGTGACGTCATTTTGGCAAACCGGAAGTAACGGAACCGAGGTATCACTACAGCGTCTGCTATCCACAAGACAACAATTTTGTGCGTTTGGCCAGCGCTTCGTTGGCTGGGCGTGCCGATTTCACTTCCTTGTGGGCGTGCGTGCGATAGGCAAGGTGGGTTGCCTTTGGGACTGCACCCGATTCCCCGTGTAATTACCTTGACAGTGATGAAACACTCGCACCTCACGATTATCCCGCGTCTTTATCTGTAGAGTGTTTTAGCGAGCAGGGCCGTTTTAGCGCAGGGAAGTGCGGTAATACTGTACCGGCTGAAGAGTACACATGCGTGAACATTACCGTACGGAGACACTTTCCGTAAACGTATACAGGGTGCACCGTGACCGGGCGCGTGTTTGTAGTATCCAGGCGCTGACCGCATGGCAACGGCAGCGCGGCGCTATTGCTGCGCGCACACAGGGACGACGCCCGAGGACTTCCGCCTAGCACGGCGCCACGACGTGACGACGCGCTCTCTTTCTCGGGGTGCCTTTTCGCGGGAATTTTCGCCCGTGGAATTTTCGTCGCCGCCTGTGCTTGTGAACTGCTACTACTCTCGCGTTGACCGAGGACGCCGTCGTCGCCGTAGGGTTCGACTGGGCTTTGTGCATTTTGTTTTGTTAGAACGGTGAACACGTTCGCCCGTGAACATTTTGTTGTGACCACTGTCTTTTGTGCCTTGGGCGCTGCGCAAGACGCGCATGGCCGTTGTGTTCTACTTTGTTTTTTTTCTTTTTTTTAACACGTGAAACACGCTCGCCCTTGAATATCTGGCTGTCTGCTGTGTCTTTCGAACCCTCGCGTTGTCGCAAGACATGATATGTTGTTGTGTTGGACTGATTAATTTTACTTTAGTTTTTAACGCTTGAACCCGCTTTCACGTGAATATATGTGTTGTCGCCAGTGTTTTTTTGTGATCTCCGCGTTGTCGCAAGACTGTGATCGCCGTGGGTTCAAGTGTGCGTTTCGTTTTTTTATTTTTTTGTTTGGCGGCAGTTTTGCCAACGTATTTCGGCATCCCTGCAACGCCGGTGTTGTACGGCTATGCAACGGAAAACAGCGCATGTGAGACGCCGGCGCGCCGCGCGATCGAATGCGTTAAAGACAATGATAGTTCATCGACTGACGGTGACGTGGTTCGGGTGAACATCACTGTCTGAACAAGACGCCTGCAGCTGCGTAGAAGATTACGGCTTGAAGACAAACACATCGTGGGTTTGTAGCCTTCAAGAAGTCAACAGCAAGGTCAACAGCCAACGCTTGCAGCGAGGAGATGTGCGGATCTCGAATTTGTAGCAGCGTAATGATAGCTGCGAAGGCGCTATTTTGTATACCTTGTCGGCCAGAGAGCATAGGTTCAGCTCCTACGATGTGTCGAAAACCATCTGTACCGTGGGTCGTAAACGCTGAATGAGCAGTTCCTTTAGCGTCCAAAGATGAGGCTCGAGCACCGAGAAGGTCGTGTATCTTGCCTGAGGGGCTGTCATGGACGGCGATCTCCGAGCTCGGTCGAGAGCACTTGCAAAAGCCTTTGCTTTTAAATTGCCGTGCGCGCAATCGATTGCCTTCTTCAACGTCCGTACGGCGTCTGTCTCGTGGCGCAGATCGGATTCGAGCGCAATATCGTGGGGCAGGGCACCAGTTAAGTAGTCGTACTTTCTATGCTGTGTGAGATAACGTTAGATGCCCAAAACGGCTCTCTACTTGAATAAACCATAGGTCTGAACGCTCAGGCCATAACTGAGGCAGCCGCAGTGCGTAGTGGCCCATTGACGGGGGCGTGGACTCGGTTGAGTCGGTGTTTGGTAGTGACCCGGTGGGAACTTGTAGAGCGTTGTGTTCCATGGTCCGTAGTCACCACTGTAGCGGGAGGAAGAAGGAGGAGGATGCCGCTACTTTGACACACAAAAACAACTGCTTTATTCCGAAGCTTAAGCGGTCGCTTCTACTCGCACCTCCGCTGACCTCGTTGTCGCCGCTGCGTTGGTGCGCCAGCACGCGACAGACGTGATACCTGCATTGGCGTCGAGGACCTAGCGTGGTGCCACCTACGTCGTGCGTCACTCATAGGTTTGTGTCGTCTGCTGAAACGCCATTTGCTGCGCTTTTGCAACCACGCGTTTTTGTTGTGGGCACCGCGCGTGCCTTGTCTTGAAGCCCGTTACTTAAAGGAGCGGCTATGACCTTGATAATCCGGGCAAGCAAAACACGACTCGGTGCCCCGGTGGCACCTGCGTGTCTAATTAGCATACTCCAATTGTGACCTAAAGCCCATACAGCTGACGCCATGGAGGACGATGCAAGTGACGCCGCGAAAGCTAAGCTGCTAATACATTATGAAATACTTATCCCGTAAGAATTCGCAGACTTCTTATAAAAACGAACGAGTAAACTTGCAACAACGAGGGAAACGTACCGCCGAAGAGTTATTCTACCGCGCGTTCAGTGCACAAGCAAAACAAAGGGCCCATTTCACCTCCACTGCTCTGTTTAGTTGTGCTCCCATTTGACTGACGATCATCGCCCTTCGTTTTTAGTTTTTGTTTACTACTGGTACGTTTACTTTACGCCTTGGCTTTTCGGCAATGTATCAATGTTAGATTTCAGCGCCTTTCATGCGAACTTAAAAGTGACAAAATGTTTACGCTTCGTGAGGACCTCGCCGAGAGATATATCTGAAACCCGGGCGCCTTTCTTTTTACTTATTCTTAAAATCAAAGCCAGGCTGTCATTCTCCAGAATCCATAATTTACCGCTCACGAGCACACGTCAGCTGTTGCTGAACATCTTAGCGGCGGCTGCGTACACGAAATCCTCGTCACGAAAGTGCTTGCTAGACCCGCGAGTTAGCCTTGGCGTGTTTTCCATTTGCGGCTTTTCCAGCCGAGTGTCGCATTTTTTCCCTTTTTTTACATTAGGGATAACGATGAAAACTTTCAGCGGGATCTGTCGCATATGTGTGGCACTACGGCACTGAACTGCTGAAGCTCCTTGCACGCAACCTAGCACTGCTTGTACGGCGCTAATATCTCCAGCTGACCAAATTAAGCTTCGCGCTTTGAGAATTTAACGTCGCCCACCGCATTTTCACCCAAACGTCGCGTTCCATAACTACGCAGCGAGGCAAACATGAACATCCTGTTTGCCTCGCACTGCATTCCAGAGCAGTGCGTTGCTAATATCGAGGGATCTAATATGCACCTCAAGTGTCCTGATCCTATCCGGCCATTGTTAATTAATATTGTGTGGAGAAGAAACTCAAACCAGTGATTTCAGATAAAAAGGGTATTTTGTAATTATGCCGGACAGTTTGTTCTCGGAAAAAGCATTAACAGCCATTACAAAGAACTTTAGGACGGTAAAACTTAAACCATCAGTAGTTAGGCAACGTGCTGTCAACCTTTTGTTAACACATAATCTTGTGAGAATAGCTTGTCATGTCAAGAAGGCTAAATCACTTACTTTAGAATTGTTTTTTTTTTTGCAGCGAAAACGAATAAGAACGAGATTCCATTTCGAGCAATTGTTTCAGAGAAAGGCCCCTGGCAAGTCGCTGTATCTAGTTATTTGCAGAACTGCTTAACTTCGTTGAGTTTTCCAGACCCTTTTCGTACGCTTAATTCTCAGGCGCTAGTTCAGTTCCTCTCAGAGGAGAACCCCAGGTGTTATAAAGCTTTTAGTATGGATATTGAAGACCTTTATTAATCCTTGCCGCATGAGGATTGTTAAAATGTGTTAATGAATGTATTAACCAACAAGGTCACGAGACCGTTTTCACCGATAAATGTGGTGTTTCTACCGGGCTTTTCTAGAAATTCTTCCCATGTATTTAAAGTCGACGTTGGTAGATTGGAAGGAAGGCGTTTATGTGCAGAAATCAGGGATATGTATTGGTTCTAAGGTTGCTCCGGTTCTTAGTGACTTATACCTCAGCAAGATTGCCAAACTTTTGAAAGGTGCCTTAGGTAATTCTGTCATTAAGGTTTTTCGTTATGTGGACGATTGCTTGATTTTTTTATTGTGGTGATGGCTTTGAAAACGTGGTAACCTCGTTCATCAGCAACCATAGTGCGATAAAGAACACGGGACAAGGAAGTGACCAGGACAAGCGCTCACTATCAACAAGGTTTTTATGCAGAAACAGAGCATATGTAGCACCCTTTGAAGCTGCAATAATGAAATGAAAGAAGGGATAGACACGTGTCTATGCCACGAATTCATGCTCTTCACATATAAAGGGACAGACGGAATGCTGACACATCTGTTACCTGCCCTGGCTATCTCTGACGCCTCTACGATTTCTCTGGTCGTTTTGTCACGGTGCCGATACAGAACAACTGTCTGATTGAACAGTGGAGCGCACTGTGGCTTCGCGCCACACTTCTTACATGGGCGTCAAGGTGTCCGTCAATGGCAGTCTTCCTGATTTTGTGTTGTTGTGCTCGAGCATGCGAACAATGAGGCATCTGCCAGTCTGGCCTACGTAATGCCTTCCACATGAAAGAGGATGTGTAGACGACGCCTCTTGTGCATGAGACGTAAGCGTTTTTGTGTCTGATGGAGCAACACGTTTCCGCTTCATTGTCGGACAACTCAATTTACACAAATTTAAAAGCTTGTTAGGTGCTGAAAACACAACCTGTACCCCAGAACACTGCCCGACCTTCTTTAAATTGTGCAGTGATTCCACTCCTGCGCCAACTGCGCCAAAGTGCGCCAAATTGTATTTACTGCGCCATCCTGATAATATCGACGAAAATTGCGCCAAACTGCGCCAAAGTCTCGGGTTTGGGGGCGTCTATCACCGGCAATCGCACGGCCGGCGCGTCAGAACATGTGCAGCTTGAGCTTGGGGCTGCCAAAGTCACAACCATGGACCAAGAATTATTCCGCTGAATAAATAGCGCTCGCGCGTGCGTCCCGAATAAGCCACGATGCCATGCACGGTGCCGACGCAGCGTCTGTTCTGCAAGTCTGCTCGACAGCAAAAACGCGCTCTCCGCAGAGGCTCGTGACGTCTAGGCCACTCGGTAGCGAGAAAGTGCGACGGCGATTCATCGGCGGACGTCGTCTGTTCTAGAAACGCTGCTGATAGCTCGTTTCAAGCGTCGCACGACACGTAAGGCAAGCAATGTTCAGTAATAACTACATGTGTGCTGCTGAAATGTCTGTCACTTCTGTTTCCGGACATCGCGGAATGAAATCTGGGATCGCTAGCAGTATATATATATGGAACAATATCGAATTTTCCTTGCTTCGCGTTTATGGAAGAGCACGCGAACGGTGGAAACGCGTTCACACTTTTCCTCAGATATACTTTATCCATGGATCTTCATTCGGAAGAGCTTTTTCGTAATTGATTATACCAGCACGTCCGAGTTTAATAACTCTGCGGTAAATACCCCCTGAAAGCCCCTGCCCTTTCGAGCTCACGTGCTAGGGTTCCAATTCGAATTTTTTGCTTGCTTTTTAAAAAAACGCCAGGCCTGCACTGAAACCGCAGCACAGTCACAGCGAAAGCTGGAAGAGCGGCGTTTCTAGAGCCCATTAAGCTCTCTTGGGTACCCATGAAGTACACTAGAAAGGTCCACTACGCCATAAATCACAATTTTTGTGATGTTGGGAAGCACCTACTAAGCCATTATTTGTCATTCGGCGGAGAAGCGAGGCACCAGCTACACGTCTGTAAGGCATTATGTGCACTTTGTTGACGCGACGACTGATCACGATGAAGAATTATGGCTCAGCCCTTTGTAATGGGTTGGAATCTTTAAACGGCCCACCAGTTATGTAATTTGCATTGGGTGACGCCCAGTCGCTATTTCCCTCTCCCGTCATGCTGTATAACATACGTTGACGTGAGAGAGAGACGGGGGCGGGGGGCGAAGAACTTTACGGAGACCACGAGGAAATGGATCATGCTCTTATGGGCTTCGTTGCCAACCAATACAAGTGCACTTGCGAGGAACCCACTACGCTATAAATCATTGTAATTTTACTGAGACCACGAGGAAATGGATCATGCGCTTATGGGCTTCCTTGGAAACCAATACAAGTGCACTTGCGAGGAACCCTACGCTATAATCACTGTAATTTTTGAGAAGTAGGGCAGCAGGCACTGTGCCATTTTTCGTCATTCTACGGAGAGCGTTGGTACCTGCTATACGCATGTAAGACATTATGCGCACTTTGTTGATGCTGTGCCTGATGACGATGAAGAATTATGGCAGAGTCCTTTGTAATGGGTTGGAAGCATTCAACAACCTACTCGTTGCGCAATTCGCATTGTGTGACGCCTGGTTACAGAATTCGCGTTGTGCGACGATTGGTGCTTATTTCACTCTTCTACCACGCTATATTGCATATGCTAATGTGGTTCGTTCCCGACATGAAGCCTGTAGAGGACCTTTTTGCAAAGCAATTTCAAGCACCGGCATGGCTCAGAGGTTGAATACTGGGCTCCCACGCAGAGGGCCCAGGTTCGAACCTCGTTCCATCCTGGAATTTTTTTCTTGTTTCGTTTTTTTTCTTATTTCGAGCGATACTGGTTACGGACACCGGCGGCGGCGGCGGCGGCGGCAGCGGCAGCGGACAACTACGGCGCCAAAAACGGCGGGTGAAATGATCTCATAACAGCTTTCGCTGTAAAATGTCATCTCATTAATAAAAGCATATCCTGGTCGGAGCAGCCGCAAATACGCAGCTGTCAGCAGCGGGCCCGTCGCTGACGGCCCACAGTGAAGCGGCTACGCATATGTTACACGTCCGCCCCTCGCTTTCGGAGGTCAATAGCTGACGGGTAAAAAACTCAGTTTTGCTTAAGGGCGAAGCAATGAATGCGATACCAACAAATTGTATTGTTAAACGAAGTAAGGCTAGTAGCTAACTCTTTTGGATTCGATCTCGCGTAACTCAACAAAACACTGGTTTAAGGGAATATGGCCGCTGCAGGAACCGAAGCGTTTTCTTGCTCTGAGTTCTTTAAACACGAAGTAAGCGTTGAGAGCACAGCAAGTTT
This sequence comes from Rhipicephalus sanguineus, assembly GCF_013339695.2. Taxonomy (NCBI): domain Eukaryota; kingdom Metazoa; phylum Arthropoda; class Arachnida; order Ixodida; family Ixodidae; genus Rhipicephalus; species Rhipicephalus sanguineus. The sequence goes on from NC_051179.1 coordinate 197,241,115, forward strand.
ACGAGCCGTTTCCTGATGCCTCGAGATGGCGCGCGCGCAAGCGACTGCGCCCTTCCAACGATGCCGTCCCCTCGCCCCCCCCCCCCCCGCTCCCCTGGCGTCCTTTCATGCTCCTTACGAAAGACGGGCGGGGCGTTTCCTCTCTGTTTGATGAGCAATCGACGGCAGGCCCGCACGCGGGAAGCTGTTATCTCATGCGCTGTCCGTGCGACGGAGACAGACGGCCGGCTAGCTTAATCTCCGCTTCAGCCGCGTTCGTCGCCAGCGCTCGCGAGCTTTTACCCGCGGCTGGAATGCGCGTGGCGATGTTAATAATCTTGTCTTTATACAGAAAATTACGGCAATGGCGACGGCAAAAATCCGCGGAGAGCGTCCATATAATTGTTATCACAATAAACATTTTAAAAATAGTTGAGGAGCCATTTCACTCTGTGAAGTGGATGATAGCGAAGCTGTTTCGCGCATGGCAAGGAGGTGACATGGTGGAGGACAGTTTGGTATGTAAGGCCAGGTTGTTAACGTTCAATACGCAATAATTATGCGAAAGCCTCAGATGCTTTATCAAACACGAAATTGACCGTCGGCGGCGTCAATCGATTGATGCAAAAGTAATCATCATGTGTTGGCGTCATCATCACGTCATAGATCGTCAAAACTTGTGACGTCATCATGGCGACATATATCGTGATGTCACGTGATGACGCCATCACGACATCGTCGCTTTACACTGCTTCCGTAATCGGTGCGCTGATCATGGAGCTAGCGCAAAACCAGGTGAGGTGCAGAAAGCTTGTAGAGAGGGAGGGGGAGAATCAACCCGTCGATCGAGAAGAAAAATAACCTGGCTTTCGCCTTGGAGTTTTCTTAGGGGAATGCATTAGGGACAGTGTGGCTCTTTGGCATTGATGCACTGCTGTACATCACGGCGTTTGTCTACAATGTCTGCTGATAACCACATAGATGTATTAGAGTGTTATTTCATAAAGTGCAATTTTTTGATCTGGTATTCTGTTTATTTGCTAGTGTCGAAAATAATCGCCGAAGAGGTTAATTCAGAACACTCAACTGCATGAGCCCTTATTTTTTCATTAGCGAGTGAAGATAGTTCTCTGTGATGATTTTTCCATGAGATTTGCAATGAATCGAAATATTTCTAGCCTTCATAAGAGCCCCATAGTAATATTCCGGTGCTTGAATGTTATTGCAATATGCTTCTTTAGTGCCCTCCAGGATGTAAAATTCGCTGCTCCAGAGTGCTCCCAGATGCAAAATTATCTGCTCCAAAGTGCTCCAAAACGGAATTTTGCTGCTCCAAAAATTGCTTCAAATCAGATGTACTCGGTAGCATCACTGATTGTGAGACAATTTGTGAAGGTACGGGATTACAGCCACCTTTCCTTTGGCTCGATTTTCTTTTGCGTTTCTCTCAAGTCCCGCTCTTCACTCAGACGTGAGACAGACTTCCTTTTTCGATGCAGGCCCTCAGCGACTGAGACAATGACATGCCTCGGATAGCCTGCTGCCTCTAAACGTGCCACTTGTTTTTGGAGGCTTTCATCCACCAAGTGAAAGCACGACTTGCGGAGAGCGTTTGACAAAAAAGAAAACACGATGTTTCTTTTTATAAGCTTTGAGTGCGCAGATGAGTACTCTAAGGGCGGCTTGTTGCTCTTGCTTCATAGACCCAACCACGTGCTCATCTTTAAAACAGCCTCAAACTAAAACCTAATGCTGAGCTGTTCGGGAAATTCCGTGGTAAAACTGAGCGGCCTAAAACACTGATTAAAAGATGCGAAAATTCGCGTGACGACGGGGTTGGTACAGTCCAAACATTGTACACGAGACCCACCACAGTTTCAAAAGCTGAGTTATCTAAAAAACTAAGAAATTATCTACGCACCTAAAAATTTTAAAATGCTAAAATCACCCCGCCGCTAGATAGAGCCTGATCACATCGAGCGAGGAACAGATCACGGTGCGATGCACGACCCGGTGCAAATACCCCTTTTGCAGGTAAATGTTGTTGTCAAAAGCTACAAAGGTTGACTTCAAGTAAAAAGTAAAAGTTCTAAAAAAACCCGCCTCACCCACGCCACAAGCAAGTCCCGCAAGTCGTGCTAATTTGAATTAAATGGAGAAGGGCTGAACTTTACTAAAGAGTTGCCTCAGAATAATGGAATACAATTTCTAGAAATTTCCTTAACGTTTCAGAAGAACCCCGTGTGCTGGCAGTATGCTCCTAGATCTTCGAAACCGCTGTTAAATTTTTCGTCGAAGCACTCGAAGGTTGTAAAAAACGGTATCGCCATTTCTTGCCTAAGCCTGCCCTTACCAAGTCGTGTGAGCACAAAATGAGTGATAGTTTTAACGCAGAGCTTACGCGTCTTTAGATGGAGGTTATCCCGGTGATGCAGTAGCCACTGTCGCTGAGCGTTTAAAGAAGTCGATTTATGTTAAGTTCGAGCATGGTTGCAGAAAGCGATAGGAAGAAACGTGTGTAGTATACCGTACATTCATTGCGTGTCTCACAGGCTAAAAGTAGGAAGTAGATACGGCGTTAATGTTGTTTTCACGGCTGCCAATAAGCTAGGTAAGAATGTGCCGCTGTGCACGGAAGAATGAGCGAGTAAAAAGACAAGAAGTGATTTTCGAATAGGCCAGCGCACAAAAGGGCAACGAATACGTACACAAACAAGGACGTAAACACAAGCATGTTGTTTGCGCCCTTTTTGTGTACGTATTCGTTGCCCTTTTGTGCGCTGCCTATTCGGAAAATCATGGCTCACCAACTAGCCCCTCAGTACATTTTAAGGACAAGAAGTGAACTGAATTTGTTTCGTAAACACACAAACAAATTCACTGATTGCCGTACAAGTGCGGTGTATTACGAGTCACTTTCAGCTGCGGCCGCTTCTACGTAGGACAGATGGGCCGCTCCATTAACCAGAGATATTAGAACATAAAAGATCACTAACCGGAGGCTCACCTTCTAATCTAACGTTATATTGTCGGGAGTGTAAATGCACGTCACGATTCAATGAATTGCGCAGTCTTGTACCGAATAGGAATGAAGAAAACGCGTCTGATGATTGAGGCATGGCATATCGAGAATAGTGGTAGCGCATGCGTGAGCCAACCGTCGATTAACTTGCATAAAGATGAAATCAAATGCCTTAACAGTTATCTTTCGCGCAGGCCCCCACGCGTGCCGGATTGATAGGTTCGCCTATTGCATGGGCATGCGCAGATAAGTTTTCGTGCCTTCTTTCTTTTCCGCCGTTGTGCGTCTATTCAGTTGTTAGTTGGCGTTTGTGGTGTCCTCACTTCTTTCTTGTGTCCGTGTTTGCACGCCCTGTCTTTTTAGAATGAATACTTACCAACTAGCTCAGCTATCTGTTATTCTAAGGAACATGCCATCTGTGACGTCGAAATGATCGCAGTGCAGGCCTCTCCAGTGGAGGCCCTCGCGGCCAATATGTGAAAAGCCACGATAGTTGTAATGCAATAGAGAATTTTAAATGTATGTATGTATGTATGTATGTATGTATGTATGTATGTATGTATGTATGTATGTATGTATGTATGTATGTATGTATTGCAATGAACCAGACAGAGACAAAGCACTTTCTTCGGGAAAACTGTTCAAATCTGACTACCTCTCCCCGCTGGTTGTCCCCGCGCGCCAGAGCCCCGGTGTCGATCTTCGTCATCACATTCGGCCATGACTGCAAAACGCGTGGAGACGTCGACAATATTTCAGATGGACGGTGCTGGTTGAATCGCGCTGGTCGGTCCCAACCACGCGGCAACTAGGTCAGGAAATCCGCCAGAAATTTGTCCGGTGGGCGACACTGGCTGTTTTTTGGTGGTCGGCCCCGACCCCGCTTTAACATGGTTTGGTGGTCTGCTAGAAGTTTCTCTGGCGGGCGACACTGGCTGTGTCGCGGTGGACGATGACCTCGGCCACGCTGCGACTTTGTAGGGAAATCTTTCCCATTGGCCTGTCGGGCACGGAATTGGCAGTGTCGAACTACACTCTTTGAACAAAGGGAAGTGCCCCGACGCCCTTTGTGAGAGTTTTGGCTTGTCCTGCTGGGCACTCCTTTTTCCGGGGTGAAACAACTCCCTCTAGACAGGGAGTGATCCAACGAAGCTTAGAATAACAGAGAGCTCAGCTAGTTGGTATTCATTCTAAAAGACAGGGCGTGCAAACCGTGTTTGCACGCCCTGTCTTTTTAGAATGAGTGATCCAGCGCCTCCTCATGGTGTACAGTACTCCGTCTCCGATAGAGTGAAAGCGCTCCTCCGAGGGAGTAAAGCTATCACGTTGAAACAGCTTTGAAATAAAATTAATCGAGCACAGAAAATGGCGCATTCATACGCGCGCACATCCACGCAACCAAAACACGTAGGGCGCTACCAAGCAAAACGGATACATTAAAACAGAACCTTCCCGCACTCCTAGGGAGAGATGTGAACGCAGGTGTGATGTTAGTGAGAGTTTCGCTACACTGTTAGTCAAATACTCGCTGGAATCCACGCCTGCAACCAGGAAAGCCGTTGAAATTACGGCCGCTGCTAGACAATTTATTATGCGACTCCGTAGGCGGCTCCCAGAGAAAGCCACACAATACCTTGACGTGGCTTTTGCAGGATTTTAGCTCATATTTTTCCTGGCTAGGTACGGCCTGCAGCGCTTACGCGGGGCGTCATATCAATAGGCGGCCCTAAAGCAGTTGCGAAAAAAAAAAACTGAAAGTTTGGCACTCGAATGGCGTTTCACGGAATAATTTCTGTAATACTTACCTCTAGGTGTAATTAGAAAATGTACATCAATTTAAACACGCACATATGACAACACATACAAATCTCACACGACACAGGAATGGAACTCATGACCACAAGCACCGAAAGCAGACATCTAGCCACTACGCCACAGAGCCGCCGCATGTTCGTTGACTTTTCACAGCCTTATTATTTACAAAGTGGTTACGAGAGGGCAGAGCTTGCTACTTCTTTTCTTGCATCATCGGCGCGTGTTTGCGCGTGCATTAGTTTAGTAAATAGCTAGAGCGGCGCCATGAACTCCCGAAGGCCACCGTTAACACTTTCAGCTTCGACTTCCGTTCGTCGTTTGTCCTGCCGCAAGAGAAATGATAAACGTGCGTTTTTGTAGCGTTAGCTACACTTGCTTAGCCGGAGCCGATTTCGCGTGGAGCGTCATGAGCCGTGCTGCGCACGCGCGAGGATCAGTGATGTCACACAGCTGGATAACCGGAGCTGGCATCTCACGCGCTCTCCGACACCGCCGCGCGCGGCTCGCCGCTGCTGGTCTGCGCGGCATTCGACAAGATTGACGTCGTAGACACAGTGGCGCCAGCGCGCGCGCATCTATTCGCCTTCGCTGTGCAGTCAGGCCCGAGGCATGATGGCAGTTTGGCGTCCGGGCCATGGGGCGTCGCTACCGTCGAAACGATTGCAGCGAATCTGGTAGGGTGGTAATTGAAGGCCTCAGTAAGCCTAATAAAATAAAATAACGCGGCCACGGTAGTACGCAGTAGTAAACAAAAACGTGCTTCTGCATTAAACTATAACCACCCACGAGTATTACAAGGCAAAGTTTTAAAGAAGTTTTGTAAACATGACTGTGCGTGGCTCCGCCAGGTGCCGTCGCCATCACGCCTGCGCTTTAGCCTGCGCAGCGCACAAGCAGACGACGTGCAAGCACGAAAGCGCATAGAAACGCAAACTTTACCACCGCAGCGAGGAGCAGCGATGTCTCACCTTTATTGCTCCGCGAAGTGGTGCGATTCCTCGGGGAATGAAGGCGAACACTTCTTCAGAATCCCTGCTGACCACAGGTATTTATACGTTCATTATTATATATTTCCCAATGTTCACAAGTTTTGATTTGACTAGCTGTCGTTGACCGTTATGATTTGAAACTGCTGAATGAACAGCTGATTTCCTTGCTGCCATTCGTTGCTGCGGCTATCTGTTTGAGAAATGGTTACGATAATAAGTTAATATTAGTGGGCGGGCTGCAGTTTGTGGCTCGACGCGGCGTCACCTCTCAAAAGCGGAGCTATTCGCTAGTTATAGTTGCTCACGTGAGTATTATGTGCGTGCCTCACTGCCTGACGTTACCTCAACTATCTTATGAAAGCTAATCAACTCGGATTAGCGTGTCATACAACCGTGTCTTCATAGTGTTTTGTTACGTGTTACTTTAACTTAATCGTGCTAGTAACATTAGTGGGATAGTTGTTGTGCTCGCCGCAGCTGTTTTTTTTAGGGCTTTAAAGCGTGCGTATACATCACGTCCGTGTAGTTTATGGGTCGTGTTCGCAGCCGATGAAAGTATCGATCGCAAAGTTATTGCGGAGGCCCCAGTAGCTAACTTGGGACACTGCCCTCAGATTCGAATGTGTGCTGTGTTGCACAAGCGAAACCACCGCGTTCCTCATGTGTGTGTCTGTTTACGTACCGACCGCCTGCTCGGAGTTTTGTCGCCGTAAATTGTCCTCATTCTTCCCTTCGGCGCACCTTGCCGCGCTGCTCGACGAGAGACCTTGAACGAAACGTGATACCCATCTGCCCCTTTTCGCTCTCGGGAAGCTCCCGGAAACAGTTTCGCTTGTCTCTTCATTACTCCCTCGTGATGCTTCCAACGGGCGAAGGCATGGCCAAGCTCGGTTTTCGATGTTCGTGAAACAGGCAGCGCTTATCGCGCCGGGCCACTTTTTTAGGGGCGAAGCTCCTTAAGGCGGCACCCGTTCGTCCTTCGTAGTCGTAGTAGTCGTAGTGCGTAACCAGTCGTAACGCTAGTACCAGATCTTGACCTCCAAGGTGGTGCCGGTGGGAGATTTTTCCTGTGCGTTGTTGAACAATAAAAAATTCGCAGCGTGCGCGTTAACTAAAAGCCGAATTCTTCTGTCTCTCATTCCCCATTAGCAGCCATTGGCATGTTCCATTAGGAAACGTTGGCAGAAGGAGAAGTGTAAGTGTTAGCTAAAAGCCGACTTCTTCTGTCTCTCATTCCTATTAGCAGCCATTGTTTACCTCCAAGGTAGTGCCTGGTGAGATTTCTCCTGTGCGTGATTAAACTAAAAATTTTCTTCAAAACGCCGTTTGATTGATGAAATAAACCAACGAAAGACGCCAGATGTTTTCTAAAAGCAAAACGAAAGAACGCCAGATGTTTCTAAAGCAAAACGAAAAGACGCCAGCTGCTTAACGAAAGACGCCAGATGTTTTCTAAAGCAATGGTTTTCTAAACAATGAAAATTCACAGCGTACATGTAAACTAGTGAGCTGCAAGTCGTCATAACTCAATCGAACCTTTAGTATAAACGCGCCGATCTCACGTCGGTGATGATGTACTGGGCAGAATTCACGGAAGATTCACGGTTTACCGATGAACCTCCGCAGCTTCGCCACTCATCATCAATTCACTCCGTGGATATGCTGTTTCCCTCTCTAATCTGGACCCATCCCCACCGCCGCCCTTTCACTTTTCTGTATTATTTTTTTTTTAATGCGCTGTTTCCGCTTAGCGTATATACACCATAATTCCTTATAAGCTTACAATATAAAGCAGTGGAAAAACAAGAACTCGATCGAGTTGTGTTTCGTTATCAAGTTTTAATTCAGAGAATATGTTGGGATATGTAATTATCTGTAATTTTAATTTAGTGGAGATTAAAACCAAGCACATTTATTATGCTTAGTGCCATGCCTTTAAAAGCTTGCAAGTGTATTTACTCTACTAGCTGTTTTTTCACCGTAGGGTGACTAAGTTCGAGTACTTTAACTGCAGACAACCAGTTACTGCAAGCGAGTTGCCGTCCCCGCTGCTGAGACTGCCCCCCTAGAGTGGAAGGTAGGTGTACGAACAAGGATCTGTTTTCACCTTTCTGCTTGGAATGAAAGGGTTACAGAATATTTGGTTGGTGGTGCCACTGTAATAATGCACGAATAGCTTGCAAAAAAATATAAACCCACCAGTGATACTATTTGGTATTCTACACCGCACACTCGAGCAGATTGTTCTCTGAAATTGGAACAGTACGTAGAAATGCCACAGCTCTTTTTAATTACCAGTGCCATGAGAACAATTGCTGTATGTAACCTTAAATGCAGGAAATGTACTCTAGGGGGAAAAATGTTAGCTTGCGCTCATAGAGTAGCGTTTTGCATGCTCTCCAGTAAGAATGTCTGAGTGCACTGTTTACATGGTATGGATGAACTGATAGCATGCTGCACAAACGCAAAAATGAAGAAAACAGGGAGATAGAGCAGCGAAAATGGATTGTGGCATCTCACAGTATAAACAGTCTGCGCTCTGTCCTGTTCCCGTGCTTACTCCTCTAGTGTTGTGGGCTCGTTATCAGTTCACAACAAACCAACCTCCCTGCAAGAAAGCTTTGTTGCGTGGTATAAATATACTTTATTTTTTGTACATCAATGCATAGACTCAGTGCTTTCTTTGTTGAGCTCTGTCCATAGTGATGAAAACACTGAGTAGTTTTTCTCAGGCACATTTGAACATTTCTCCACAAGTCTGTTGCTCAGTATTCACACGTGCAATGCAAAGTGAGATTTATTAAATAACCTGCTTGAAAGCCTTTTATAGCATTTTTATTTATTTTTCAACAGCCGCTTCGCCAAGCACACCCACAAGAAGGTCCACACCACCGTCACAGGTTTCACCAAGTGATGGTAAGTGCAAAAGTGAGAAGAGAGAATTATTGCACAGTACACATCCGGCATCTGTATAAAGAAATATGGAACAGTAGTCTTGATGTTTTCCTGATAGGTATGAACACCTAAGCCTGTGTAATATATTGTCACAACGTCTAATGTTGAAAAAACCATGCATATAGTTCAGGGCCTGCACCCAGTGATTTAGTTCACACAATATTTATATTTTCAAATATAAGGTGGGTGCAGTTGGACCTACAAGGTCCACACTGAAAATTGTGCTGTCCCGATTTGTTGTGATGAGTGTAGCTCTGCGAGATAGGCCAGCGGAATATGATTGCACAAGGTGTGCATTCTTGTAAATGTGGCTTATGTAGCCCGGATAGCTATTTATGAGATGAATAATTCAAACTCCTCCACTTTGTAATGTCATTGCCTCTGTTCATCATTTCATGAAATGTTCATTTTGCAATGCTTTCTGTGATATTTTGGTCATGGATGATTCCTGAAGATAAAATGCTTGGAATGTAAAAATCCAAATATGGTTCCTCTCTCAGTCGCAGAACACATCGCTTCCAACGAAAAATGACATGGCAGCACATAGTGATCCGTATATTAGTAGCCCTGTGATTGCATCCTGATACCTTACTCGCAATTTTTTTTCTTTCTCTACAAGACTGATGAAAGCCTATACCTTCGCATTCTTCCATGTCTTCTTTTTTTTCAGCTGAGCCTGGTCCGAGCGGCCACCATTTTCCAAGGAGGGGCAGCAGCGCGGAGCACACGCAAGAAACGCCAAAAAGTGGGCGAAGAAAACGCAGCTCTGTGCACACCCCTCGCACCACAAAGAAGCTGCTAACACTTCACTCACGAAGTGAAAGGTACCGCAAGGCACTCGGTCGTATGAATAAAAGGCACGAGGCGAGGCGCGTAACGCAGCAGGAGGCTTTAAACAAGCTTGACCGGATTTGCCAAAGGACCTTTTGAACTGCTTAAAGCACAAATCAGGCTTGGTACATTTCCAAATAAAAAAAAACATTGGTCCAAACGGATGAAACAATTTACTCTCAATTTGTTCTTTAATTCTCCAAAGGCCTCCGCTTCCTCAGAGAAATGCTTCACTTGCCACATGTGCGGACACTCAGGCGCTGGCTGGCAGACATCCAATGACACGTGGTATCGTTCCAGGTGCCATGGATGCAATAGAATCAATCATTAAAGATTGGCCTCTGCAAGACAAAGCATGCTGTCTTTTATTCGATGAAATAGCCTTGAAAAGACATTGATGTACGATCAATCAAACGATATAGTGATTGGCTACACATATGATGGAACACAAGGACTTCTCGTATGGCAAATACAGCCGTTGTAATGGCTGTGTCTGGTATATCGAAATTTGAATGGAGCCAGTAGCCTTTGCAGTTTCCTGCAATGCAACGTCAGCTCTTGCAATGCACAAGCTGCTATCATATGTAATTATGCAGCTTGAAAAAAAAGGTCTTTTGGTAAATGGGTCATCTGTGATCAAGGGTCAAACAATGTCAGCCTGTCAAGAATGCTGATCCATTCTCTCCATGAACCATGTTTTACTGTCAACAACCGCAAACTATACTTCGTGTTTGACATCCCACACCTGATAATATGCACGCGAAATAATTTGAGAAAACACAAGCTCACGATTGCTCCAAGGTTGTTGACTGGGCGTACATTGAAACCTTTTACAAAAATACTCGCAACATAGATCACGCCTCTAAGACACCAACTGGACATCTAAAAACAAGATTGGCAAAGAAGCTCAAAGAGCAACATATCTGCAGGAGCCCTTTGCTGAAATAAGAGTAAGTATGCACACAAGTATTTTGTGAATCTGTCTCTGTGGTACTCCTCACTCTCATTGCATTCAAGAGCTTCCTGTTGATGCTAAATTTACAGCTCAGGTTCACAGAAAGAATGGATAAGCTTCTTGACAGCCTGAAACAGTTCGACCCTAAAAATCAGGATGACAAGTTGCGGTCTGCAATGACTGATAGGTCAGAACACCATGCTTCCCTTGAGTCATGCATCAGTTGGATTGCCCAATGGCACTTTGCTAGTCCTCGGGACAAGCAGCCACACACTGTTAAAGGTTGGCAGATACAATCCAAGCCTTGTTGTTGCTGTGGGCTGATTTAAAAGAGGACTTTGATTTCACTCATCTTTTCACACGTTAATTGCAGCAAGATCCCCTAGAAAACTTTTTTGGAATCATTCATCAAAAACATGACTGCAATGAGACACCAAATGTGTACCAATTCGTGGCGGCTCTAAAAAATGTTTGGATTGGCAAGCTCTTCAAGCTTTCTCAAGGAAACTGTGAGGTGACAACAATTGCTTCCCTCACCAACTTGGAGAGTGCATCTGCATGGTTGTCACCTAGCAGCACACCAACCATAAGCCACAGCACAAAGCAGGCCTCTGATTCATTCGATCTGCAGGCATCTTCACAAGATGCCACTGACATGGTATATGAAAATGTTGTGTACCATGTCGCTGGTACTCTTGTGAAGAGCTTTTTTGAACTGAGGACTAGTGAGTGCACATGCGAGAGAACACTCCTTAAAGCGGATGGTGGCTCTCTCCATGGACAACACCAATTCTTTGCACTACTCAAGGAAGTGGTTGTACCCGAGAAACTTCTCGGTTCCATTGCAGCAACCTCTGAATCATGTCTGAATTACATAAAGGAATTGGATTTGGCCTTCAGACATGAAATCAATTATTGTGCACATTTTTCTAATGTGTGCAAAAATCTTGTGGATGCCAATGCGGCAAGTTATTTTCTGTTCAGGTGGCTGCACTGAGAAGTTTCTTAAAATATTCTGCCGCACAAGGCTACATTGGCACATTACATTTATAAACAGGAACAAACAAGAAACAAAGTCAAGCCACAGTGCTGCTGCCAGGAAAAAACGTAAAGTAGCAGGCTAAATTTATCCTGTGCCTTTCTAGAACATGATTATGTAAATTAGATTTCTAGTGCAGCTTTCTGCACCCATTTTCTATCCAATTTTTAGATGTGTTGCACTACTTCTTTTTCATGTATATATGTACATATTTTTATGTATGTATGTATATTTTATGTATATATTTATATACGCGTATTTTTAATTATGCTATGGTTGTATGTAATGCATTGACTACTTTTGCTCCTGCTGCGTTACTTTTGTATTATACAAGTTTAACCGGCTAACTTTTGTATTTTTTTGAACGCTTGTGTGCCCTATCAGCATGAGTATTATGACCAGAGGTTCTGGATTGCTTTAGTATTGGGAAATGCCAACACTTCCCAAAAGGCACTGGAAAACCCTGCTCGTTCTGCTTTCTTTCTGTTTGCTTGACATGGTTTGGAAGGCAATCAAACATCCAGCCTCCCAAAAAATGCCAGAATGTATATCATACTGACTGGTTTTACACTGAAGCAGTCCTTATAAACAGTAACAGTGTGATTAATTCACAATGAACGTTGCAAAAATAGGTTGATTAATAAAAAATGTAGGGGTTTTATGTCCAAAAACCATGATACGAATATTAGGCATGCAGTAGTGAAGTGCTTCAGATATTTTGAGCACCTGGGTTTTTTTTTTTAACGTGCACCATATCTACGCTGATGGGCCTCAAGCATATTGCATCCATTGATATGCAGCCGGGATTCAATCCCACTGCGTTCGGGCCAGCAGTTGAGCACCGTAACCACTAGACCACTGCGACTAGCCATGAAGGTTGAAGCATGCATGGATTCAGGTGCTCACAAAATCAAAAAGATTTTCAGCACCCAGGGACTCTGTCACTTTTCAATTACAAACCTCTGGTCATGACTGTTGTGTCACTGCAAAGAACTGATGGTGTCAGCTATTCACAGGCATAAAAGATACATTGATGAAGTGCTCAGCTCTGTGAGGATTTCAGAGGGGTGTGTGCAGAAGCTGCGACTCGGTTGACATGCATGTTAGTTTGACTCACTGAAACTATTCACAATGTACTGTTTGTGTAGAGCAAACTGTGTTTCTTGTTTAACTAAACTTTGCAAGCTGTGACATTCCACTTCCTGAACCAACGAATGACAAGGGATGCAGTTCTAGTTGGTGACACATTGTGATGAAAATATGCAGCGTTCCCCATCCGCAATTTTAGTACTGCTCAGAAAATCTTCTAACACTGTGATGGATCCAACATGATACCTGGTAGAAAAATAATAGGGAAACTGCGTTCAACTTTGCACTTTGCTCTACTTATTTCTTTGATAATATGCTTATATTCGTGCATATTTCATGTTACATTGAGTATTTCGCACAACTTCGAACTTAGCTAATGACCTGTGATCATTCCTGTTGTGCACCTGTCACAACCACAATATTTCCACAAGTTTCAAAGGTCACCTCTGCAACCGAGTCTAGACCACTCTTTGTTGCATTTTTCTCCCTTTATTACTTGAAAATTAAAGCATTGCGCATCCTGTTCACATCACGTTAGCTTGCCTGCAACACATTTACCTGGAGGCAAACATGATCAGGGATAGCTGAGCCAAATGGTAGATTTGTCTCGCTGCTTTTACAAAATAATATGCTGTAGCACTGCAGCATATTATGACGTTGATCTACTTATGTTCCATGGGTTCGTCCACATGAGCCAAAAGGTATGACTGTAAGGTGCACTTTCTGTGTACATATATGCAAAAGTATGTGTGTGTGTATATATGCAAAATGCAGCGACACAACGCAGGGAAAAAAAGTACAGGAAAAGATGTTTTTCCTGTACCCCTTGTTTTCTTCGGATTGCGGTGCGTCATTATCTTTTGCACAGTATGAACCAAGCATTCGAACAACTTGTTTTGTTATGATATATTTGAACGCGCGGAAATGTTTCGCTTCATGCTGTTAATCATAATCTACAATTCGTATGTGTACACTGATTTATGCTGATGTGCTTAGTCTTTATATGCTTAGCCTGCTTATGTAATTGTATTCTGCGTTTTCGTATCCTATTTATATTGTACGCGTGCTCGCTGTACGCATTCCTGTATTCAGGTTTTACCACAGCAGTATTTCGAATATTTTTCGTTTTCGTTTGTGGTTATTACTGATATTATGCCCAAATATTGCCTAAACGTGCAGCAATTGATGTTTCCTTCAATAAAATGTCATGTGAAGAAAGTTTATATGCACTTTTCGCTTCTCGAGAGAGCGCCGAAAGCGGCTGCAATCAGCCGCGACGGCGCCGCTCGCCACCATTCGCCATGCTACCACAGAGGCTACAACGAAGCAGAAAAACAACTACACACAATACGTACGTACATAGGCAATAAAGAGGGAAGACAGTGCAGTAGCAATTAGTGCGCAAACGCTCGAACCGACGTCGCGGCCGCGGGGCCGGCGGCACCACGAGCAAGAGAGCGACCGCAGACGGGCGCGGCCATATTGGATTTTTTCCTTTCGGATTGGCTCGCCTCCAGCAGATTTTAGAAATCCAGTCAAGTACCACCGCTCACAGGCACTGCTACCGTCGCCGGAAGCGGAAAAACGTCCCCATTGGCCCTATGGGTATGTCACTCCACTGGTGCAGTCGCCGTCTGACACTGCGCCGGGGCCGCTTGATAGCGCCTCTGACTGGCGTTTGCAGGTGGGTAACGCCATGGAGAAGGAGAGCGCAAATGCTGCTCCACGGCGCAGAAGAGCCGAGATGCTTATCTCATCGGATCCCGAACTAGTTGCCTGGCAGTTAGCGGTTACTGTGTTGGGGCCATAGAGACGGCAGCGTGTTACTTCACTGACCACCGATCAGTCTTTGTGGCAATAGAGAAGCAACCTGACGTGGAGCAAAAATAAATATGCATGTGCCACATAATACGTATACCGTGTGTGTGTCACTGGAGCAGCAGTAAGCATGACAATGAAGCTAATCCTAGATAATCTGGAAAGCTATGAATAATCAGCTGAACCTTTGCTAACGCTACGTATATCCTGGCATAGCCGAGCTAAGCCACTGCAATTTTTTTGTGTGTTCGCTATACATCGTGAATGTTTCGCTCGCCCAAAAATTTACTGATACCATCGTGACAAGTACCTTCACGTAGCGAAACTCACGTATGTGTATTCTACGAGCGTGTGCTGTTGAGCAGTTTTGGTTATTTTTGCCGCGAGCTGCAAGTGTCTGTTAATAGACACTTGCAATTGTAACAGACACAATTGTGCGTTCTCAGATGTTGGAATACCATCGCCTGTCGCATATTTTTGTTACATACGTCGATTTCAGAGTTGCAAGGGCATTTTAGCGTGCACCTATGCAAGCATGTGCATTTATTGCGCCTATAGGTACTGTTGCGAGCTGTACGCAGGGTCAGCGGCACCTCTGAGCAGTTAGACGAATATTTTCGCGATAAGCACTTACGTGCGTGGAGGCACGACATACAGTGCTTCTGAATTAGTCATAGTCAGTAATTGCTTTTATACTCGGAGACTAGCTACCCTCTTACGAGAGTCCTTCAATGCTTTTCTGGTCACGAAACTCCGCCCACAGTTTCATAGAGGACAGAGGCGGCCGCTAGGGTCGCCGCAGTCAACGCGGGGGCAGAGCGCGGGGGCATTCGTGCGCGCGCGCTCCGCTCCGCTGAATACTGTGCCGGTGCGACCATTGCTGTGCGAGGCAATGGTTTAACCTGCATCAAACCGCAATATTTCAACTACCACTAACGCTTCACCTGACATACGATGTTTAGTCGCATACGCGTGTAAAAAACTTACTTTCGACTTTTTTTTTAAATATTAAGGATCCCATGGATACAGTCGTGCCGACGCAGCAATATTAGCTGTATATGTTGTGCCAGCGAGGTTCCTTACCTCGGGCAGTGGAGCAAGAGAGTATTTATTCAGACATGGGATATTTACGGAGACTTGTGACACTGCACAAGCCTTACAAACCCACCAACTCGCAAACTGAAAACTCGTAGCCGGAGTTGAGCCAGCGCCGATCGCGCTATTTACAATCAGGCCGTCTACGCCGCGGGAGTTTAACACGGCCGCATTACAAAGAAAGAAAAGCTCTACATTCCTGTGTTTATAGTTGATAAAAGATAACTTCACTGCGCTGCAGCCTACCTCACAGAGCTTCGGCAACACTGGAAATCGGGAGTTACGAAGCTTTCGCAAGGTATAAAATCCCTGTGCCGGGCGAACACCAGCTGATCTCTAGGACCTAACCTAGCCTTAACTCCGAGTTTCTAACCACATTTTGTTCTTTTTCTACGAGTAACTTTGACAATTTAGTGTTACGTGGACAGTGCACAAGCGAAATCGTGCCGCACTTTACAATGTGCAGCGTCGCAAAGGCACTCGGGTATCTCCAACCTTCGCGCTCGTGCCACTATCACAAATCACAACGTGGGTTACTTTGACTGCTTAGATGGACTACGTCTGCACCGCGTCATGTAACGACTTTCTTAATAAAGACTGCACAGGGGAGACTTGATTAACTGAAACGAAACCGCGTTTCGCTAATCTAGAGAAAATGTGCACATGTATTCACAAGCAGAGCTCTGTCGCACTTTCGAATGATTAAGAACGTGGAAAACGTAACACGGGGTAAAATACCCAAAAACGTGTCAAGCTGATGGAACACTAACGCCCTTTGCGTCCATACTTCGCTATAATTGCTTATTTCAATGCACGTGTTTGAGAACATCCCACTGTCGAGCCACTAATTTACAGTAAACAAAGAAATAACGCTACGGTTGAAAGAGAAAGGCAGAAAAACTATTATTGGAAAAATACCTCAAAAACCAGAAAGCTACGGGCGACAGTTTCCTAGCGTAGGGAAACTCTCTGCACGGCCAGTACATGGAAGGAGCAAGCTAATGCAAAAAACATGGAAAGCTCTGAATTACAATATCAAAACTAAACAAAAATAGCTCAGTTGACATTCAGTCAATAAAAATACAAAAACGCTTTTATTACCAACGGCACACAAGAAACAATGCAAAACATTTAATAAGGTGGAAAGAACCTAAAAAACTATTCTAAAAAGACAGGACGTGCTAAGATGGACAGAAGAAAGAAGTCACGACACCACAAACGCCACCACAAACAGGGTATGTAGTGTCGTGACTTCTTTCTTGGGTCCGCGTTTGCACGTCGTGCGTTTTTTGAATGAATACTTACCAACTAGCTCAGCTCTCTGTTGAAAAAGTCGGCAGATCCCACGCATTGTGGGAATCGATATAATGCGAAGCATCCAGCAAAGAGCTGCATACATCTTCTTGTATGTCACTAAGGAAAATGTGTGTCATGATTTTCGTGTTAACTCGTGTTTTTATGTTCGTCACACAATCACGTCGCACAATACCAATTTCGGGATAGATCAAGCTAGCGAAACGGCCGCCAGCGCCTCATGAGCGTGGCACGTAAGTCACGCTGTACATGACATGCGTTACATGATTTTCATGTTAACTCGTGTTTTTATGTTCGTCACACACTGCAGTCACGCCGCGCAATACCAATTTCGGGGTAGGTCAAGCTAGCGAAACGGCCGCGAGCGCACCATGAGCGTGGCACGTAAGTCATGCTGTACATGACATGCGTGTCATGATTTTCATGTTAACTCGTGTCATTTATGTTCGTCACACACTCACGTCGCAAGATACCAATTTCGGGGTAGATCAAGCTAGCGAAACGGCCACCAGTGCCCCATGAGCGTGGCACGTAAGTCATGCTGCACATGACATGCGTGTCGTGATTTTCATGTTAACTCGTGGTATTTATGTTCGTTACACAGTCACGTCGCGCAATACCAAATTCGGGGTAGATCAAGCTAGCGAAACGGCCGCCAGCGCCCCATGAGCGTGGCACGTAAGTCATGCTGTACATGACATGCGTGTCATGATTTTCATGTTAACTTGTGTTATTTATGTTCGCTACACAGCCACGTCGCAAGATACCAATTTTGGTGTGTATAAAGCTAGCAAAACGGCCACCAGCGCACCATGAGCGTGGCACGTAAGTCATGCTGTACATGACATGCGTGTCATGATTTTCATGTTAACTCGTGTCATTTATGTTCGTCACACAGTCACGTCGCAAGATACCAATTTCGGAATAGATCAGGCTAGCGAAACGGCCGCCAGCGCCTCATGAGCGTGGCACGTAAGTCATGCTGTACATGACATGCGTGTCATGATTTTCATGTTAACTCGTGTTTTTATGTTCGTCACACACTGCAATCACGTCGCGCAATACCAATTTCGGGGTAGGTCAAGCTAGCGAAACGGCTGCCAGCGCACCATGAGCGTGGCACGTAAGTCATGCTGTACATGACATGCGTGTCATGATTTTCATGTTAACTCGTGTCATTTATGTTCGTCACACAGTCACGTCGCAAGATACCAATTTCGGGGTAGATAAAGCTAGCGAAACGGCCGCCAGCGCCCCATGAGCGTGGCACGTAAGTCATGCTGTACATGACATGCGTGTCATGATTTTCATGTTAACTCGTGTCATTTATGTTCGTCACACAGTCACGTCGCAAGATACCAATTTTGGTGTATATAAAGCTAGCGAAACGGCCGCCAGCGCACCATGAGCGTGGCACCTAAGTCATGCTGTACATGACATGCATGTCATGATTTTCATGTTAACTCGTGTCATTTATGTTCGTCACACAGTCAAGTCGCAAGATACCAATTTTGCTGTATATAGAGCTAGCGAAACGGCCGCCAGCGAACCGTGAGCGTGGCATGTAAGTCGTGCTGTACATGAAATGCGTGTCATGATTTTCATGTTATGACTTGTCATTTATGTTCGTCATACAGTCAAGTTATGCCATACCAATTTTGGTGTACATTCGATTAACCAAGCGACCAGGAGAGCACAAAGTCGTAGGCGGCTGGATGATAGATAGATAGATAGATAGATAGATAGATAGATAGATAGATAGATAGATAGATAGATAGATAGATAGATAGATAGATAGATAGATAGATAGATAGATAGATAGATAGATAGATACGCTCAAAGTCGCGGAAGTTCGCTAAGGAATGCTTCGCATTTGAAAAAAATTCGGCAGATCCCACGCACTGTGGGAATCGATGTAATGCGAAGCAGCCAGCAAAGAGCTGCATACATTGCCTTGTTTGTCTTTGAGCCAAATGAAATCATTCGTGTCATGGTACCTAGTCCACCATATATCGCATGTTTGCCATGCACGCATGCATGCACAATCTAGTATACACCATGCCAAGGAAACGCATATTCTGGTATATACAATGCATGACCTGTCGCTTATGTTCATCACGCACTCGAGTCGTGCCATACCAATTTCGGTATATATCCAGTTAACAAAACGGCCGGAAGCACACCATGACAGTGACATGTAAATCATACCGTGCATGACATGCATAACATGATTCGCATGTTAAGACCTCTCATTTATGTTCGTCATACAGTCACATCGCGCGATATCAATTTTGGTGTATATCAAGCGAGCGAAATGACCGCGAGTGCACCACGAGTACAGCATGTAAATCATGCCATACATGACATGTATGTCATGATTTTCATGTTAACACCTTTCATTTACGTTCGTCATACAGTCGCTTCGCGCAATACCAATTTTGGTGTATATCAAGCTAGCGAAACGGCCGCGAATGCACCATGAGCGCGGCATGTAAATCATGACATACATGACATCATGTCACGGTTTTCATGTTACCACCTTTTATTCATGTTCGCCATACAGTCGCGTCGCGCAATACCAATTTTGGTATATATCAAGCTAGGAAAACGGCCGCGAATGTATCATGAGTGTGGCTTGAAAATCATGTCGTACATGACCTGCATGTCATGCTTCCATGTTACCACCTCTCATTAACGTTCGTCATGCAGTCGCGTCGCGCAACACCAATTTTGGTGTATATCACGCAAGCGAAACGGCCACGAATGTACCATGACCATGACATGCAAATCATGTACATGTCATGCATGTCATGATTTTCATATTAACATGTCTCTTTTACGTTCGGCATACAGTCGCTGCGCGCAATAGCGATTTTGGTGTACATCAAGCTAGCGAAGCGGCCACGAATGCATCATGAGCGTGGCATGTAAATCATGACATACATGACATGCATGTCATGGTTTTCATCTTACCAACTGTTATTCATGTTCTTCATACAGTCACTTCGCGCAATACCAATTTTGGTGTATATCAATCTACTGAAACGGCCGCTAGCGCACCATGAGCGAGGCATGTAAATTAGGTTGTACATGACTTGCACGTCATGATTTTCATGTTACCACCTGTCACGTTCGTCATACGGTCGTGTCGCGCAATACCAATATTGGTGTATATCATGCAAGCGAAACGGCCGCAAACGCACCATGAGCGTGGCATGTAGATCATGACATACATGTCATGGATGTCATGGTTTTCATGCTACGACCTTTTATTCATGTTCTTCATACAGTCACATAGCAAAATACCAATTTTGGTGTATGTCAATGTAGCGAAACGACCGCGAGTGTGCCATGAGTGTGGCATGTCATACATGACATGCATGTTATGATTTTCATGTTACCACGAGTCAGTTATGTTCTTCATACAGAAATGTCTCGTCATACCAGTTTTCGTATATATCCCTTCATTTAAACGGCCGCAAGCGCCCAGAGACCATGTTATGTAAATCATGCTGCACATGACATGCGCCTCATATTTGCATGTTAGGACCAGTCATTATGTTCGTCATGAATTCTTGTCACGTCGTACCAATTTTAGTGTATATGAAATTAACGGAACGGCCGCAAGAGCCTAAGGTCGTGGAATGTAAATCATGCTGTTCATGACATGCGTGTCATGATTTTCATGATATGACTTGTCATTTATGTTCGTAATAAGGCCATGTTATGACACACCAATTTTGGTGTACATCCGATTAACAAAACGGCCAGGATAGCACAAAGTCGTAGGCGGATAGATAGTTAGAGACAGACAGACAGACAGACAGACAGACAGACAGACAGACAGACAGACAGACAGACAGACAGACAGACAGATAGATAGATAGATAGATAGATAGATAGATAGATAGATAGATAGATAGATAGATAGATAGATAGATAGATAGATAGATAGATAGATAGATAGATAGATAGATAGATAGATAGATACGCTCAAAGTCGCAGAAGTTTGCTAAGAAATGCTTCGCATTTAAAAAAAACAAGCAAGCTGCGAATGAAACAGCGCCGGCCCGCAACGCGGCCTTCTCGCGTTCCAAAGACACATTTTTTTCCACTCACTGTGAAGTCGTCCGTTCGAATAACGTCGGTGGCGTCAAAATGTTTCTCGCACACTCTAACGCGTTCAGAATCGAAGGTAAATCCGCCAGCGTCTTGTCGCGGTATTGCACGTTTCCATGCATCCCTCTCATCAGCGTCCCTCGGCAAACTAAACAACGACGCCTTTCCGCTCGTACCTCTGTAGCCATAGCGACAACCCGGTACACAGCAAGTCTTCGGCATCGTCACTCACGTACACTGTCCGTGTACTCGCGCACATTACTCACACCCTTCAGTCACACAAATTAGGAAAAAGCGAGGAAAACTGAACGCCAATGCTGCCAGATTCCTCAGGCCCCCAGCTCTCCATACGCAGCGAAGCTCTCCTCAATACCCCCCGCGCGCTCCTAGCGCTGCCGCGCGGCACCGGCGGCGACATAGCAAGCTCTCTCCATAGCGTTACGGAGGAGTTTCGTGGCCAGAAAAGCATTGAAGGACTCTGCCCTTACTAATAACCTCTACTCTTCCGTATCACGCTGCCGTTAAAATGAATGTCGAAGGCGTCCACCAAGGTTAAGGACGATGTCCAGTAATTCGTGAGTGACATGTCTCCCTTAAAATAGAAAAGATAATACTGTTGCGCTTCTGTATTGCGAACATCCGCGTGTAGTTGGCCCTACTCCTGAAGAGATTGTGCAGTACCTAATAAATAATGACATTATTTTATGCCTCAGTGAAACAGCTGTTCTTCAGAAAACATGGCTTCATTTTAATTGGTAGGATATTTTTGTCACGGCATGACACGACTTTTTCGTGATTTAGGATCACACGTAGCACGAACATGAGTGCAGCAGATAAATAAAAACTGATAAAGTTGGGTAAGGCGATAAGCGAAGCCAATTCTGGCGTCCGCGAAACGCATCTTCGAAAAAAAAAAAACGCGTTTTTTGAAGCAGCAATATGTCCAATGACAGCGGCCCTTTCTTATTTTTGTATCTATAAAGGCGTTTACTGACGGCAATAGTCGACGAAGCACAACGGCGACAGTCAAGACGGAGCGCGGACTCTGAACGCGAGGAGGGTGCCGTCAGAGAAGTGCCGAAGGGGATGACCCACTAGAAAGCGCTCGAGAGGGCGACCCATCACAGAGTTCTAACGCTTCGCTACAATTACCCCGGGTACTAAAAGGAAGCCGCCTGGCGACCTAACTGCTTGTCACTGGGTCATGGTAGGGCTCCAGCCGCCGCACGTTGACAATGTCGCGCCCGCCACGGCGCATGTCCGAAGATGGTTCAATTGGTTCGATCAGGTAGTTGACCGGGGATGTGCGTTTGACGACACGGTAGGGGCCGTCGTACTTGGGCAGCAGTTTGCAAGAGAGGCCAGGTGCAGTGGTAGGGACCGAGAGCCGTACGAGCGCTCCAGGGAGGAACGTGGGCGCAGAAGTGGTGGTGTCACCGCGAATGCTCTTCTGCCGCTCTTGGTCATGCGTAGTAAATGTCTTGACAAGCTCCCGAAACTCCTCAGCAAGTCTGGCTGTGGCAGAAATAGGTGCACACTCAGACGGATCCGGCTTGTATGGAAGGATTGCGTCGATTGTGTGCGACGGGTGTCTGCCGTACAATAAGAAAAAGGTAGATAACCAGTAGTGCTCTGAGGAGCGGTAATATAGGCGTAGGTGACGATAGGCAGAATGGCATCCCAATTGGTGTGATCGGCGGCGAGGTACATCGAGAGCATGTCGCCGAGCGCGCGGTTAAAGCGTTCGGTGAGGCCATTCGTCTGCGGGTAGTACGCAGTAGTTTTCCGCTGAACAACGTTGCACTCTTTGAGAATGGCTTCGACGACTTCCGACAAGAAGGCACGACCTCGATCGCTGAGCAGCTCGTGGGGTGGACCGTGGCACAGCATGAATCGGTGCAGCAAGAAGGAGGCAACATCGCGCGCTGTAGCCGCTGAGAGGGCGGCAGTTTCGGTGTATCGCGTAAGGTGGTCAACACCGACGACGGCCCAGCGGTTACCAGCCGACGTTAGAGGAAGTGGTCCATACAAGTCTATGCCAACGCGCCCAAAGGGCCGGTCAGGGCAAGGTAGAGGTCAGGGCAAGGTAGACCTGCCGGCGACAGGTGCGTTAAAGTTTTGCAGCGCTGGCAGTCGATGCAGGAGCGGATGAACTTCTGCACGTAGCGGTACATCCGTCGCCAAAAGTACCGTTGACGAATGCGGTGGTAGGTTTTCGATACCCCAGAGTGTGCACACTGCGGATCAGAGTGGAACGACTCGCATATGTCAGAGCGCAGACTGCGGGGTATTACGAGTAGCGACTGTCGGCCGTCGCCGTAATTGCGTCGGTGGAGGAGGTCGTCGCGAACGGCGAAATGGTGGGCTTGACGACGCAACGCGCGAGTGGATGGTGTTGCCGATGGATCAGTCAGCAACTCTATCAATGAGGCAATCGAGTGATCCTTGCGCTGTTCAGTAGCGATGGTGTGAATGTGAATAGAAGAAACGGCATTGTGAGACACTGAGCTATGGGCATTGTCGTCATGCAAGTATGGGCAAGTATGCACTATGGGCATTGTCGTCATGTCGTCCTGCATAGTATGAACCAACTAGCCCCTCAAGACGTCCTGATCAACTATATTTCTTCTACAACGGGCTTCTTCTTATACTCTCCTTCTTTGTGGACCCCAGACGACAGGATTAATGCACTGGTGAGCTATATCGTCGTGGCAACATGCAAGGCAAGGTATTTGGCATTTTGCCGCAAGAAAGGCCTAATCCCTCAGGATATTTGGATGTTGTTCGGTGGCGTCAAGCCATCTAATGGACACGTGAAACGAGTCGCCAAGATTTGGAAAGCGGAGTTATGGAGACAAGTGCGGTTCTTTCAGGACTGGCTACGTGTGGTGTGTTATGGCAACTTCAATGAAGATGTGGCCGAAGGCAAGTGGCGGGCAGCAAGGAAATTGGCAGCCGATATGACAGAGCAGTGGTGGTGTTTCTACTTGAGGCAAGCCCTGTCAGCTTTAAGACCGGTGGTTAATACCAAAGATTCGAATGACTCTGACCTGACGGTGATTGGAGATGCACAGCTTCCCGACAGTATTTCAAAAGTTTTGCAGAAAGGTCCAAAGTTCTCGCAAGAACCTGTGGTACCTGCCTTCGAGCTTCTGGCTTATAACCGAAAAATGGCGGGAAAAGCAGATCAAGAAAATCAAGAAAGGTGCTTGTTGGACGGGGTGGAAAGCCTTCAAAAGAGCACAAGTCGACCGGCGAAAAGAAGGACCGGAGACAGCCTGGGTGCCATTGTTAGATACTTCAAGGATAAAGGTCTCAGCTTGACGATGGCTGACAAAGAAGGTGGATTCGTGGTTATGACGTCAGCAATCTACCAGGAGAAAGCTCGCCAGGCCATCGAAAAGAACTTCGTCAAGGTAAAGCCTAGTGAGGCACGTGTAAAAACTAAAGCAGTGACATTGTGTAAGGACTTCAATCTAACAAAACTTGCGAATGCAATTCAAGGAAGTAAATCCAGCACCTTGCAAGTGTTTTTTAGTGCTAAAACGCATAAAGTAGAAATTCCTTTTCGCACTATTGTGAGTGAAAAAGGATCATGGCAACACCAGGCTAGCATGTTTTTGCAAAAAATGCCTGAATCTGTTGAGTGTGAATGATCCGTTCGTGACGAAGAATTCTATCGAAGTTTTGCGGTTTTTTGAAGGCAAAGTTTCACCTGGGTTGACATTCTCAGTGGATGTACAAGATTTGTTTTATTCTGTCTCCCATGTTGAGCTTTTTAAGTGTGTTATGGACTGCATTCTAGAGAATTCAGGTATTGGTTTTCAAAATTCAACCGGGCTGAGTGTTGATAATTTTATGTCGCTTTTAGAGTTCTATCTGAAACACACCATCATAAATTTTGACAAGGGTTTGTACCTGCAAAGAGAAGGCATTTGTATTGGATCGTGTGTTGCCCCAATTTTGTGCAACATTTTTTTAGCCTACATTGACCGCGATCTGCTTGAGGCGTTTAGAACTGACGGTGTGTTGAAGATATTCAGGTACGTAGACGACTTCCTGGTAGTTTTGGACAAACAAACAAGCACAAGCGATTGTGTGGACAACGTGTTAATGAAGTTTAACAAGTATGGGAGGGGTCTATGTTTTACGTACGAGCTACCGCAGGAGGGAACGCTTCAGTTTTTAGATCTTAAGCTCATTTTCAAACATAACCATACATGTTACTCGTACTGTCCGCGGGCTAAGAAGAAGCCTTTACCATACAATTCATCACACTCCAAGGTAGTAAAGAGGGCGATCGCGTCACTGTGTTTGGAGTCTGCACTGGTGAGGTCGTGCCCGCATGAGAGGCTGGCCAGCTTTAGTGCTCAGATTGGACGACTGAAGGCAGCTGGGTTCCCGCAGTCTGTGCTGACGGCGGTGGCTGAAACCCTCCTAAAAAAGCTAAAAGGGCGTTCGCGAAAACTGCAGCGGGGGGTCTCGTCCAATGGGCGTGAGAAGCCGATTGTGTTACCCTATATACACCGGGTGACACACAACCTGAAAAAGGTTGCCAATCGCCACGGCGTTGGCATGGTGTTCTCTGCGCCTAAGAAGCTTTCGAAGCTGTGCGCGCGCATTTCGAGCGGCGAAGAGCGCGGTAGCCTGTGTAGCAAAAAGCATGCCAACCCGGTTGTGCAATGCGATGTAGGAGTGGTGTACGAGATACCGCTTTCCTGCGGCAGGTCTTATGTGGGCCAAACAAGCCGCTGCGTAAATGACCGCGCGCGTGAACACCAGCTGTCAATCAAAAATAAAGAAATGGCGAATTTGCCAGCTCACTGCGCTGCCTGTGGATGCGAAGCACGATTTCAACAGACTAAAATACTTGGACGTAGCAAAAACACGTGTGCGCGGGAGGTTTTGGAAGCATTCTTCATTAAGGGGAAAAAAGATAGCTGTGTAAGTGAAGCCTCGGTAGCGCTCTGCGGCGCAGAAGTGTCTTTTTTGATGAATAATGTGCGTTAACACGTGATGTTCCTCGATGTGTCTGTGCATCTATGCGCAGCCACGGGGTGTCTGCGCAGTTCGGGGTTCCCTATTTTAACTGATGCTCTACGTTCAATAAAAGCAGTTGGTAGTGTGCGCTCGATCTGTCTAAGTGTTCCTTCTTTGTGTTGTCCTTTTCTAGTTTAGCGCAAATTTTCCTGCATAGTATGAACCAACTAGCCCCTCAAGACGTCCTGATCATGCAAGGGGGAGCGCGAAAGTGCGTCGGCGGCAGCACGCTGGCGCCCGTTGCGGTACAGCACGCGGATATCGTAGTCCTGTAGCCGAAGTGCCCAGCGGGCGAGGCGGCCTGAGGGACCCTTCAATGGCGACAACCAGCATAGTGCATGATGGTCGGTGATGACATCAAATGGGCGACCATACAAATAAGGTCGGAACTTCGTAAGGGCCCAGATGATCACTAGGCATTCCTTTTCGGTGACGGTGTAATTGGTCTCGGCTTTTGTAAGCGTACGACTTGCATATGCCACGATATATTCGGGAAACCCTGGTCTGCGCTGCGCAAGGACAGCGCCAAGGCCAACACCGCTGGCGTCTGTGTGACGGCTCTGTAGCCGTCACACAGACACTACGACGCGACGGCTCTGTAGGAGCTGTCGCGTCGTAGTGGCGTAGTATGGGAGGCGACGTCAACAAACGACGGAGCTTTTCGAAAGTGTCGCCGCACTCTGAAGACCATGAATGGAGGGGCCCGTTACTTCCGAGGAGCTTCGTCAGTGGCGATATGATAGTCGTGAAATTTCGAATGAAGCGCCGAAAGTAGGAACACAGTCCTATGAAACTGCGCAGTTCTTTGACGGACGTACGTTTGGGGAACTCGGTCACGTCTCGAAGTTTGGCTGGATCGGGGAGAATTCCGTCCTTGGACACGACGTAGCCGAGGATTGTCAGCTGCCGTGCTGCAAATCGGCACTTCTTTACATTCAGTTGCAGACCGGCGTCGCTCAAACGCGTCAAACACCGCAGGCGTTGAAGATGGGTGGAGAAGTCCGGAGCAAAAACGACGACGTCTTCGCGGTGGCACAAGCACGTGTGCCATTTCAGGTTGCGCAGAACGGTATCCATCATGCGCTCAAAGGTGGCGGGCGCATTACACAGCCCAAACGGCATGACGTTGAATTCGTACAGGCCGTAGGCCTGACAAAGGCGGTCTTGGGTCGAGCGTCATCAGCCATTGGTACTTGACAGTACCCTGAGCGCAAATCGAGAGATGAAAAGAATTCGGCGCCTTGCAGGCTGTCAATCGCGTCGTCTATTCGCGGCAGTGGCTACACGTCCTTACGAGTGATCTTGTTGAGTCTTCTGTAGTCCACACAGAACCGCACAGAACCGTCCTTCTTCGCAACAAGAACGGCAGGAGGCGCCCAGGGTCGAAGTTAGAGGGTCTATTCATTCTATAAAGACAGGGCGTGCAAACACGGACACAAGAAAGAAGTCAGGACACCACAAACGCCGACTAACAACTGAAGAGACGCACAACGGCTGAAAGAGAAAGAAGGCACGAAAACTTATCTGCGCATGCCCATGCAACAGGCGAACCTATCAATCCGGCACGCGTGGTGGTCTACGTGGAAGATAACTGTTAAGGCATTTGATTGCATCTTTATGCAAGTTAATCGACGGTTGGCTCACGCATGCGCTACCACTATTCTCGATATGCCATGCTTCAATCATCAGGCGCGTTTCTTCATTTCTGTGACGGTACAACACTGGGCATACATCGAATTTTGGCGTGCACTTACAATCTCGACAATGTAAAGATAGATTAGAAGGTGAGCCTCCTGTTAGCAATCTCTTATGTTTCAACAATCTCTGGTTAATGCATCGGCCCGTTTGTCCTACGTAGAAGCGGCCGCAGCTGAAAGGGATCTTATACACCACACTAGTACGGCAATCAGTGAATTTGTTGGTGTGTTTTACGAAACAAATATCGGTCCGCTTCTTGTCTTTTACTGGCTCATTCAACCTCTGCACAGCGGCGCCTATCTTACCTAGCTTATTGGCAGCCGTGAAAACAACATTAACGCCGTATCTACTTCCTACTTTCTTTAGCCTGTGAGATACGCAATGGATGTACGGTATACCTACGACACGTTTCTTCCTATCGCTTTCTGCATCCATGCTCGGACTTAACACAATAGACTTCTTTAAACGTTCAGCGACCGTGGCCACTGCATCACGAGGATACCCTACATCTAAAAGACGCGTAACCTGTGCGTTAAAGCTATCACTCATTTTGTGCTCACACGACTTGGTAAGGGCTGATTTAAGGCAAGACATGGCGATGCCATTTTTTACAACCTTCGAGTGCTTCGACGAAAAATTTAACAGCGGTTTCGAAGATTTAGGAGAATACTGCCAGCACACGTGGTTCTTCTGGAACGTTAAGGAAATGTCTAGAAATTGTAATAAATTATTCTGAGGCACCTCTTTAGTAAAGCTCAGCCCACCTCATTTAATTCAAATTTTTCGCTCACGGAAGTTACCACCTTTTCAAAGTCCCCACCACTACAAAAGATCAAGTAATCGTCCACATAACGAAAAACCTTAATAACCCAATTACCTAAAGCGCCTTCCAAAAGATTGTCAATCTTGTTAAGGTATAATCACTAAGAACCGGAGCAACCTTAGAACCAATACATATCCCTGATTTCTGCACATAAACGCCTTCCTTCCAACCTACAAGCGTCGACTTTAAATACATGGAAAGGATTTCTAGGAAAGGTCTAATAAAATCGCGTCGAAGCATGTCGTCCACTTGCTCGGTGTTTACACGGCGTTCTGTGGGAGATACGCGATATGGACGTTGCCGCAGTGGCAGGTGGGCGCCAGTGTCGATGCCGTGCGTAATGGCTGACGTGCGGCCGACAGAAGTTTGAGCGACATCGAAAGAAGAGCGAAATTCTTTCAACAGGTTTAGAAGCTGGGAACGCTGGACCTGCGTAAGGTTGTCAGCTATGGAGGAACCAAACACGTCAGCGGGTGATGAACCAGACGTCGAAACAGCACTGAGCGTACTGGAGCTGCGGCCGTGCGCGTCATCGGGTTCGTCCATAACTTGTGCTTCTTCGAGGGGTTCCACGCTGCCGAGACATTCCCCTCGCACCAACGTAACACTGTACGGGGAGGGGTTGATTACAAAAATAGAGGTGCTGCCCTGAGTGACTTGAACTGTCGCGGAAGGCCACCAGCAAGCCTTTCCTCGTGCAAACACGGTCATATGGCGAGAGGAGTGCAACGGTGTCGGATCGACTAGCGCAGTAGACTGACACCGCCGTTGACGAGTTTGCAGGCACTCTGATGTCGTCTTTGACGAGTACCTTGCTCGCAGCCGATGGACTGTCTTCCGGCGTCAAATTAAAGAATTGTGACAGCTCTGTAGCGTCATCATCATTGCCATTCATCATCATCGTCATTTTCCAACCACCGCGCCGCGTCTCTCGCGCAGCTCATGCCTAGCGCTCGAGGCGCGAGCAGTTTTGGAACGAGCTCACGCTCCTGGGGGCTGGACGCCGGCAGCCGCTGCCGCTCTGCTTGTCCTAGGGCCTTCGAATAAAGTGGCGAGACTTCGGCACGGCTACGTCGGCCGCCTTCACGTCTCTCTCTCGCTACAATTGGTGACCCGGAGAACACGCCCTTCTCCGAGCGGCCCGCTGCCATGCTTCCGCGACTCTGCCCTCCAGTTCCGCCGTTTCACCCGGCCTACCCCCGAGCGTGGTTTATGCAGCTCGACGCCTGCCTCGCAGTGAATGGCGTCACAGCGCAGCCGCTCATGCACGACATCTTGCTTGACGCCCTCCCGGCTGAGCTGCGTCATCTGCCCGCCGCGTCGTCCTCCAGCCCGCAGCCATATGACGACCTCTGCGCTGCGGTGCTGGCCCGCTACGGCGAGACGTACCACCCGCTACCGGGGACCCGTGAGTTCCGGGTTTCCCCTCCGTCAAAGCGAGCGGTACCACCCGGCCCGCAGCCCTCCCATGACCTCGACACTTCTGACACGTCAGGCTCCACGACGGCTACCTCGCCGCACGCCCTGGAGCCTGCCATAGACACGGACATCGTGACTCCCGCTGTACGACCCCCAATTGCGGAGGCATCACCAGCGATGTCCAACGAACCCGCCTTTTCGACCTCGACACTGTGCGCATCTTTCCAGCAGGAACTACCATCGTCCTCGAAATCTCCTGCAGCAGACGTTCAAGCCCATAACCAGCTACAGCCGAACGTGCGTGACGCTGCGACGATGACAGAAAATCCCGAGGACTACCCGCCGGGCTTGCCACAGGTAGACCAGACCGCGTATGCCCAGCCGGCCACACAGGCATACAACCCGCCTGCCGCCCCGCACACGCGCTCTCCTTCACCTACTAAACAACTTCATTCTGTGACTACAGCTGTACCGTCGTCCAGTCTCTCCAGCACGGCTCATCACACCGAGATTAGTCGCGCCACGTCTATCTGCAGCGCACGCCTCGTGGCTCGTCTGCACTCTACACGTCAGCTAATGCAGCAGCCGCATCCAGTAATGTACCACCGCCAACGCCGTTACCGGCGCCGTCGCCGCAACAACTGCGTCGCCCGCCCATCCCGGCTACGTTCGCGCCGACGTACGTCTACACACGCTGGCCCAGACGAACTACGCCTACGCTCCACGCTGTTTTTAAGATACCTTCGCCCTTGTGTGCGCAAGAACCGCCAGCATCACAACAGCTTGTGTGTGTGCCAATTTCGCTGGGCCGCACAGCGGAATTTCTCAGCCCACTACCGATTTCCACGTCATCGGTGTCGCTCGCTCCGTCCAACAGCGTCTCTTCGTCGCGACCCTCGCCCGCTGCGCTGCTCCCAGAGTCGCCCCCCAGAGACCTTGTCATTTCTGACGGCTACCTTCACGTTAACGACCTGGACTGCCCACGGACCCTATCGTTTCGCGACATGAACACTCTTGTATATACGCCCCCATAGCTTTTCATTTCGGCTTCATTTCTGCGGGGGGGAGTAATCTGTAGCGTCATCATCATTGCCATTCATCATCATCGTCATTTTCCAACCACCGCGCCGCGTCTCTCGCGCAGCTCATGCCTAGCGCTCGAGGCGCGAGCAGTTTTGGAACGAGCTCACGCTCCTGGTAGCTGGATGCCGCTAGCCGCTGCCGCTCTGCTTGTACCAGGGCCTTCGAATAAAGTGGCGAGACTTCGGCACGGCCACGTCGGCCGCCTTCACGTCTCTATCTCGCTACAGCTCTATTTCGGCTGGTGCGCAATGAATGACGGCGTCGTGGCGGGAGAGAAAATCCCATCCGAGGATGACGTCGTGACAGCATGACGGAATTATGATCAATTCGCCAGCGTACAGAGTATTCTTAATCATGACGCGGGCTGTGTACACCGCTCTAGGGTGAATACTTTGGGCGCTGGCTGTACGGAGGGAGAGCCCGGAAAGTGGCGTCGTCACCTTTGGAAGTATTCGTCCTCGTGGACTGCGATGACTAGTCTTCCTGGTCGCGTGGGACCAGACGTGGCCGCATCGGGGACAGTGAGCGGCGTCGTGGTCCCGGTGAACGGCGGGTAGAGGGCACCGGTTGAGACAGCGGTGACCTAGGCGGAGGTGAATGGTAATACGGGCGGCTTGACTGGCTTGGCATGGTCGAGGCGACTGGAGGCGACTGCACGCGGTTGCAATAGCGGGAGACGTGACCGGCGCAACCGCACGCAAAGCAGATGGGGTGGTTGTCGGAAGTGCGCCATCGGTTCGCCGGGGTAGGTCCCATCCATGGCCCATGACGCGGTGGATGGGGCGGCGGCTGATAGGACTGCATGGTGGGCTGTAGGCGTGGCCTAGGAATGACGTCGGCGTACGCAGCCGGCACACTCGCCTCGAAGGCCTGTGGTCTGGCAACGACTTAGGCGTAATATGTGGGGCAGACACAGGGATCGCTGGCGGTGGCCTGGCTACAACTTGCGCGTAATTGAGTGGCGCAAGCACCGGAGGTGGCTGGTGGTATTTCGGCGTGACCTCCGCGATTTCCTGTTGAATAGCGCGGCGTAAGGGAGGCAGCAGTGTGGTCGAAGGCTGTTCAACGTGTCGCGACTGAGGGAAGCCCAGTAGAGAAAATTGACGGGCAATTTCCTCGCGCACAAATAACTTGATCTCGGCGAGCAAGGCCGAGTGATCAGAAATGGCCGACAAGCCAGCGAGATCGGCGTCGCGTGATGGAGGTCGACGGGTCAGCAACCGCTGCCGGCGCAGCTCCTCGTAGCTTTGGCAGAGCGTGATCACCTCTGTCACGGTACGAGGGTTCTTGGCGAGCAGTATGGTGAAGGCATCGTCGTCGATGCCTTTCATTACGTGGCGGATCTTGTCAGACTCAGACATGGTTACGTCGGCCTTCTTGCACAAGTCGAGGACGTCTTCGATGTAGCTCGTGAACGACTCACCGGTCTGCTGAGCTCGTTCACGTAAACGCTGTTCGGCTTGCAGTTTACGAACGGCAGGTCGGCCAAACACGTGGATGATGGCGGTCTTGAAATCAGACCACGTGAGGAAATCGGTTGCGTGGTTGTTGTACCACAGGCTTGCCACACCCGCGAGGTAGAAAACCAGGTTGCTCGGTTTTCCTGGCTCGTCACATTTGTTGGGTACGCTCACGCGCTCGTATATCGCGAGCCAGTCCTGCACGTCAGTGCCATCCGCGCTGGTGAATACAGGAGGGTCGTGGATGCGGGGGGCACCGGGGCATGGTGTCGGTACAGGGGAAGCATTTGCTGGACGGCGTCTTGAGACATGGTAGAGGGCACGGTACGGGATCGAAGCGCCAGGGGCATCGAACGGGGACCGAAGCTCGTTGGACGGCGCAGCACTCTCCACCAAATTATAAAGGCGTTTATTGACGGCACTAGTCGACGAAGGACAACGGCGACAGTCAAGACAGATTGCGGACTCTGAGCGCGAGGAGCGTGCTGTCAGAGAAGAGCCGAAGGGGACGACCCACTAGAAAGCGCTTGAAAGGGCGACCCATTACAGACTTCCAATGCTTCGCTACATATGTTTCACGGCATAACTGGTTTTGCATTCCTGCGGAGCTGACTTATGCTTTCCCTTCTCCATGACATGGCTGTAAAGCTTTTACTGCACTTTCCTACATGTGCTTTTCCATACTGCATATTTAAGAGAAAGCGTAGCAAGAATTAGCTGAAATGTAGCCGGCAGACCGCACAACTTATTTACAAGCCGTTGAGATCGAATAGCCGTGACACTTTAGTTTGTCCATTCTTTGCCACGGAGAAACATAAGGCACCTATATCACGCTGCATGCTGTGCTAATTTATAATCCCCCCCCCCCCCCCACTTAACTCTCACTGCAAGGGGTCCCAAACATCTATGGCTGAGAACCACTGACCTATATGTCAAAGCCTGACCAATTTATTTTACATGTACAAGGACTTTTTTGTTCGAATGCATTACAAATTCTTAAACACCAAATTATACAATAAATGCTGGTTGTAGTACTTTATCGGAATCAAAACAATAACATCCACAATGTCAATGTAAAAATATATATTTTCATCTACCACAGAACCTATGGTCAATGCCAGTATGCAAGTGCAATCCAAAGAGATGGCATGCACAGCAGTGGCGTAGCCAGGGGGGGGGGGGGGGGGCACACCGCCTTCCCTCCCCCGAAACTGTTTTTTTTACTATGGCATACAGAGCCCAAAATGACACTTGACCACATCTGGCTGCCCGGACCCCACTTCAAATCAAGGAGGGGCACCCGCCCCCGAAAAAAATTTCTGCCTATGTCCCTGATGCACAGAGAACTTGGTGTCTGCTTACACATGAAGGCAACTCGATAAGTTATAAAGGCTTGCAACACTTTTGAGAAATGTGACTCTGCAATAGGCAGGTTGGTGTACCATTTTTCTTTATATTGCATTAGTATGCCCTCAGACCAGGCCCCTAGCCGCCAGGAATTCTTTCGGGGGGGGGGGGGGGGGCACTTGCTGAAAGCCTTGACTATTTGAGAAAAACGTCTATTTTCATGATTTATTTTCGATAAAACACTATGTGTTATCAAACTAAAATGTCTGAGGCCCGTGTACTTAGATTTAGGTGCACGTTAAAGAACCCCAGGTGGTCGAAATTTCCGGAGCCCTCCACTACGGCGTCTCTCATAATCATATCGTGGTTTTGGGACGTTAAACCCCAGATATTATTATTATTATGTGTTATCAAACTTTCGAGGGAGACCCTGCCCCCCCCCCCCCCCCCCCCGTGGCTAAGGGCCTGCCTCAGGCATGAAAACATGTTACACATGATGGTCCAATTCACTTTTTGGTATAACGACCTGTGGTGTCGACCTGCCAAGGTTTGTAAACACAGTCGGCTTTATTCAGATATTTTTAAAAAGCCGTGTAAATTTATAAAGTTAAGCTTGGGAACATTGCATATTATTTCACAACCCTATTCAGCTGTATTATTACGCATAAGTAGTCGACCAATGGTTACAACATCTACATGCCAGCGAGTGCCATCAAATGCGACCGGAAAAGTAGTTCTTCGTCACTTTCAATAGCTCAATTTATGGCTGCACCACTTTGAAAATGAATCCTAATGCCATGACAGGAAAGTTACCTCAGAGTTAGGCAATAACATGCTTTGAATTAAAAATTGTCTATCAATATTGGTGGTGGCTTAGCACATCAGAGCCAAGGACGGGAAATGCCATGAGGCTGAATAAAAATTGAACAGGCAGCAAATAACGGCTGTAAAATAGTCAAGAATCATGCTTAGTAAATTAAATCAGCTTACATTCAGCACCTTTTCAAGCCATGCAAAATTTTCAAATGCACACTGTTGTTGTAAAGTTTGGACTCAGCACCGTGCATAACGCAGCGCAGAAGTCCAAGTGCTGACAATCCTAAATACTCAGAGATGTACAAGATCATCAATATAGTATACTGTAAAGCACAGGAGTGTTCACAGAAGAGACCATCTTGTAGACAAACAGGTGGGCCAGAACCGTTGCTGCTTTGCCATAAGTGTTCAGTCCTCCTGAAAAAGATTTCATGTAAAGAAGTCCATTAGGCTTTCTGCATGCATACAAAATACCAACTTGACTTCTCTTACTCCAGACGTTTCTAAAAAAAACAAAAAAGTACAAAATTAAGAAGCTGCCAAGTATTTTCTTGTGAGATATGCAATGAATGTGAAGTACACTTTTATTCTTGTAATATCTAGAAAGACGCAGCATTATGATACGGAAAGACGGGGCTCATTTGCTTGTCCATGTTTTGCTGCCATGTTTTTATGCACGTAGCAAAAAAACAAGGTACAGTAGCTAGTGTGCAGTGTTGCTTGTTGTTTCGTGGAGGCAACTCGTATTAGAAAAATAATTCATTTATCCTCAAAACTTACTGCTAGTTCTCCCAGATAAATTATTTAAAATCTAGACAGGACAAAACATAGATATATACATATGAGGCATGTCACAGTGGACAACTTCAATTTTTTAATTTACATTTAAATATAAAACTCTGCTTATGCCAAAGCAGCATCTAGATGTCTTTCTCACTGCACTTCTGAGTAAACCAGCGGTGTACATAACACCTGCCTATAAGCACTGCACCAGCTATGAAATGCGTGCACACTGAAAATTTTCTGTGCTGCTTACTGCTTGCTATTGCCTTAAATGTCCCCTAGCCAACACAAGCTAGACAAGCAATTAATATAACTATCAAGTAGAAATGAATGCGCTGGTGAGCCTCAATATACTTTGATGTACATGTCACTTCATTGTTAAAGTGACGCATCACATTACTGACCGTTTGAAGCAAAACGGAAAGGCGAGCTAGTTGGAGGGTAATAGGTGAGGTTAAAGTTTGAGTATATATTTTCTGCTGAAGCAATAAATCTTTCAGTTGTGAGTGCACTTTGTTGATGCTGTGGCTGATGACGATGAAGAATTATGGCAGAGGCATTTGTAATGGTTGGAAGCATTCAACAACCCACTCGTTGCGGAATTCGCATTGTGTGACGCCTGGTTACAGAATTCACGTTGTGTGACGCCTGGTTGTTATTTTACCCAGGGTGTCGGAACGAAATGTTTTTCGTTTCGGTTTTAGTTTCGTTCCACCACAAAAAGTTCCGTTCCGTTTCTGTTCCGAAACGAAAGAAAAAACGTTCCGTAACGGTTCGTAACGGTTTTTTAATGCAAAAAATTTGAAGTTAAGGTAATCATAAAAAAACATAGGATTTGTGATATAGTTACTTGCCCTCCTCTTAATTAAGAAAGTGGGATAGGAGTAAAACACGTTCTTTCCACGTTCTTCAGAGGAGTGGAAGTAACTGTACCACGAATTCCTGCCAATTAGCACAAACCAGTTCTATATGCGCTTCAAAGTCATAGTATTTATTTTCTCATAAGTCAATTACGATTATTTTTAGCGGGCTCAATGCTTTGTGTCAAGGGAGTGAGCACGATCTCAAAAGCAGCACGTGATTGAGTGCACTCTCTGTACGAGACCACTGACCTCCTAAAAAAATCGTCAAGCCTGCGCGGAACACGTAGCACAGTCACAGCGTAAGCAGGAACAGTGGCCTTTCAAGAGCCCGTTCTATACTCTCTTGGGGAAACTAATACAAGTACGCATGCATGGTATCCACTACGCCATAAATCATCAAAATTTTTCCCCACTGTGCCATTTTTTCTCATTCTTCGGAGAATCGTAGTACCTGCTACACATCTGAGAGGCATTACGTGCACTTTGCGCTGTGGCTAATGACGATGAAGAATTATGGCTGAGCCCTTTGTAACGGGTTGAAATCATTCAACGACTGACTCCTTGAGCAATTCGCATTGTGTGACGCTAGGTTGCTATTTTACTCTTCTGCCACGCACATAGGCAGAGGAGTATTTTTGCGAAGGAGTTACAAGCACCAGCGTGACACTGTGGTTGAATACTCGACTGCCACGCACAGCTAGGCGCGAGTTAAAATCCCATCCGATCCTCGAAATTTCTTTCTCATTTAATTTTTTATTTCACGCGATAGCGGTTACGGACACCGACGGCGGCGGACAAATATGGCGCCAAAATTGGCTGTTGTGATCTCATAACAGCTTTCGCTGTAACAAACTTCAGTGCCGACAATGCCCTCTCTACGCTGCCCTGCGTGACAGGCGCGCAAGAGTCCACTTGCGGTAATATTAACATCTCTGGTTGCCACCGTATTTCGTTTTCGCACAATTTTAAGATATCTTTGCTTTGGCTTTCCTGCCTGAGGTACGCGCTAATACTGTACCCTCAGATATGCATCATTGCTCACGTTGCATGACCTCAGTTGTTCCGGATTGCTAAGTTTTCTCGTGAACCGAAAAACGATTGAAAAAAATTTCGGTTTCACTCCAGAACAAAATATTAGATAACGTTTCGGTTACGTTTTCGTTCCGGTCAAAAATATCGTTTTTTCCGTTTTTCGTTTTTGATTTTCGTTCCGTTCCGACACCCTGATTTTACCATTCTACCACGCTAATATCTTAATGTGGTTCATTTCCAATATGAAGCCTGTATAGGGTATTTTTGCAAAGCAGTTTGAAGCACCGGCATGGCCTTCAGGTAGATTGTATACTGGGCTCCCACGCAGATTGCCCAGCTTCGAACCTCTTCTCATTTCTTCTAATTTTTCTTCTCATTTAGTTTTTTTTTATTTCACGTGATAGTGGTTACGGGCGGCGGCGGTGGCGGTGGCGGTGGACAACTACGGCGCCAAAAACGGCCCTTGTTGTGATCTCGTAAGAGCTTTCGATGTAAAAGAAGCGCGCTGGCATGTCAGCATCAGCATCGTTTTTATGTACCAGCATATCCATGTAAACAGCTCTAACTTCGTCCACACCGGTGGGAAATGAACGAGCGAGTAATAAGCGGTCACTTAACCCTTTCGGCCCTTGCTGTGTCAATTGACACCATCACACAGCATTTCCCCTAGCACCTCGGAAATGAAACCGAAACTGCCCATTCTTGGGGAAATACTTCTTCAATGATCCGCACTGCGATTGACACCAAAATGGTGACATGCTTGCAGAGCTGGGAGCCACAAAGAAGAATAAACTTGACCGAAGGCAAGGGTGACGCCGAGGCGGGTCAGCAGAGGCGGCTAAGCGCAATTTTCGGGTCGACGTACCAAAGCTGTTTCAATGAGTTTCACACTGAAAAATGAGACGTGGTTAACATTTTGTGTACTCTAGTGCATAGCAGGAAAAAATATGCCATTTTTCTCATTTCACAACCGCTGAGCCCTGATGACCTAATTTGCTGTCATGTCTGTAAATCAATTAATACTTGCACCACTGACTCAATTTTTCGTATGTGGTCTTCTGAGGCCATAACTACTACGAAAACAAGCACAAAAACACTCCCCGACTAAAATAAAAAATCCAGGGCTGAAAGGGTTAAAAGTTCAGAAACATGATCGGCAACTGTGTGCGAGCAACAAACAAATGCCGTCCGCGCCACAAAATCGAGACTGCGTGCTCACGCACGATCGCATGTACGAGCGGTTGTCGGTGAGACAGCATAAAGACACCATGAATGAAAAAAACAGACTAAATGATTACAGTCCAAAAAATGCATTGTATCCCCAGGAGGGTTTCGACGTGGGCTTGTTGGTGATTCATCTTGATGGGAACTGATGCGTCTGTCCATGTATGTTTCTTCTTGTGTCCCTGTCTTTTGTGCGCATCAGTTCCCATCAAGATGAATTTCCTAGTAGTGGCTGCACTCGCTTGCACTACTAGAACGAGACGAAATATTTGCGTGGTTTTCCAACAGACAGTGCCGAAAATATACGACATCGACCGCTTGCGACATGTTTACGCCATCATATATTAACATCATTGACCCTGAACGGATCAGACCTTCTCAGGACGTCTCACAGATTCATTTCCTACGTAGACTGCATCACTTGATACAAAATTCAGCGCGCCAGAACGAAAAAAAACCGACTGCAACTGCAGCCGCACGTATACCTTCCATACAAACGCGGAGCTTCGCACCAGTGGGTTGCCAGACCAGAGACGGCGCTGCCCACTAGGCAATATGGCGGCGCCTACGAAAATAAGGTCTATACTTCCGTGGTCCGTATACGGGTGTATCTTGTTTTATTCAGTATTTCTTTATTCACCGGGCGTTTCTGCTTCCTTCTAACGCATTTGTTTCTTCCGCCACTCCATAGAGGGTGCCACTTTAATGCTTTAACATGCACCACTGCTCCCTGGGGGCGCTAGAGCTTTTGGTCTGCGATTCAAATAAGTAAGAGAAGGTTAGAGCATTGGTGGCAGAAAATTACAGAGAAAGGACAAAAGTAAATATTGGAAAAATAAGCACATTCTGCCGTAAAGGGCAGACAACTAGGCTTAGAATTTACGTTTATTTTTTTCCTGTAGTAAGGTAGATTTAATTGAAGTAGAGGCATTGGTCCAACATTTAGGAAAAGAAGGGAAAAAGGAAAAAAAAAGATTTTTTTTGTCGAGCCTGGTAGTACACTTCTCACCGCCCCGTTATAAAGGGGACGCTCATAGCACTCCATCATCATCCATGCGCACGCAGCGGTCTCTTGAAAACTAGCCTAGCGTACAACATCTCCAACAAGTGTGTGAGCTGTTGTAGGAAACGCGGATGGATGGATGGATGCTATGAGCGTCCCCTTTAAAAACGGGGCGGTGACATGTCTGCCACCAGGCTCGAAGAAAAAAAAAGCTTCCTTGTTTCATGTTGGCCTAATACCTTATCTACATGATTAAATCTGTGTTATTATACCAAAAAAATATAAATTCACGTCCATCTCTCTGCCTCTTAAGGCAGAATGACCTTATTTTTCCCCTTATTTTATTTTGTTCTTTATCTCTACTTTTCTGCCACCAATACTCTAACCGTCTCTTACTTATTTCTATCGCGGACGTGTGCAGCTTCCATTGTTGTCCCTAAAACCCAAGGCTTCATGTAGACTCGTGCCCACACGTATACCTGGATGAATATCGCCACATTCAATCAGTACATGTTCCAATCGTTTCCTTAGTGCCCCCGCAGCATGTACATTGTTCCTCTTCGTTACTGAATCTCGCTTTATAACTACGCGTTCTAAGGCAGCCCGACCTTGCTTCAAACAGTAAAGCGCTTCCCCTTGAATTATCATAAAACCTTTCCCTCCTTATTTCGTTTTTTCCCTTTCGGCAGTTACTCAGAGCCGGCTTCTTTTCCATCGCTGCCATCCAGTAAGTCCTCTCCGCCTCTCTGACCTTCCGCTTAATGCTCCTTGTTGCCATATCGCCCGCACTGCCAGCCGTGTATTTACTGGTGAGCCTCCTAGTTCTTTTTCTCCACTGCGTGTCAGCGCTTTTTCTATACAAATACCTGAAAACCTTCTCTGCCCATCTACTGTTCTTCATTTTCCTCAGCCTCGTCTTCGAATCTCATTTTGCTCTGAGCTTCCCTCACTTCAAAGCCTGTCCATCCCATATCACCTTTACAGCCTCATTTGTCGTCTTCCCGTGAGCGCCCCAACGCGAGGCGGCCCACCGTCCTTTGATTTACATCCATTCCTGATTGTACCTCTGACTTCATGCACACTACTGAGTTCCCAATGTAAGCCCCGGGACCATCACACCCTTCCACAGCCCTCGAAGCACCTCGTACCTATTGTATCCCCATAAAGCTCTGTGCTTCATAATTGCAGCATTCCTCTTTCCCTTGCTACCGATGCTTTCTCTGTACCTCCATATATCTATCCCCCTCATTTACCCATACTCCGAGGTACTTGTACTCGCTTACCCTCGGTATTTTTGGCCCTGTATAAAGACCATATGGTCTTCGTGATCATTGAATACCATCAATCCACATTTTGTTGCACTAAATCCCAGTCCTAGAGCCTCACATTCCCTTCCGCATATCTGCCAGTCGCTGTATATCATCTTGACTGTCCGCAAATAAGACAATATCATCAGCATAAAATAGACCTGGAAGCTTCTGCTCAACCATCGTGCCGACCTGCTTGTGTGACAAATTAAATCCAATGTTGCTACCTTCTAGCGCTTTTTCCATCCTCACCATGTACAGCATGAATAACAGCGGGGACAAAGGACATCCCTGTCTCAGCCCCTTGCTAATTTCAACGCTGTCCTTGCTACTTATTCCTTCCATTCTATACAAACTGTATTTCTCGGTATTTTTCCCTCAAAAGCTGTATACAGTCGTCCCCTATGCCCACTTCTTTCAGTATATCCCACACAATTTCCTGATTAACGTTGTCATACGCCCCGGTAATATCTAGATAAGCTACGTATAAGGGCCTGTTTTCTATTTTCGATATTTCTATACACTGGGTAAGAACAAACAGATTATCGTCTAACCGCCTGTCAATTCGAATCCATTCTGAAGTTCTCCCAAAATATCATTTTGTTCTACCCACGCTTCTATTTTTAATTTTACTGCCTGCATCGCCAATCTGTATAGCACCGATGTAATGGTTAGCGGTCTATACGACCGAATGTTATCCTTTTCTCCCTTGCCATTATAGATTAAGTTCATTCTACTTTTTCGCCAACTGTCTGGTATTTCCCTCTCCTGTAAGCACTTTTCTACGGCTTTCAGCAGTGCTTCTTTAGTTTTATGTCCGAGTTCGTTTAATGAGGCTGACGGGAACCCCATCTAAGCCCGGAGTAGTGCGCTTAGGAATTTTTCCTTCGGCCTTCTTCCAATTGAAATTCTCTAGTACTACATCTTCGTCGGTTGCACTCCTTTGCGTACTTTTACTACTCACTGGGGGAATCCCCGGGGCGACCTTTTTAAACGAATCAGCTGTTATCTTTCGGATGTAACCTAGCGCTTCATACCCTTCCAATTGATTTCCTCCTTCATCTACCATATGTTGTTGCATTGTGACAGACTTCCTACCCAGCGCTTTTAGGTGGCTCCAAAATATCCTAGGCGCGGCCTTCTTCTTTTCGCGAATCTCTTTCATCCAGCGTTCACTTTCACCTTTAATTTTTGCCTCGACTAATTTCTGCACAATGGATTTTTGCTCTAAATATATTTCCCATATTTGGTTGACTTCGTCCTGTGGCCGCTTCTCCTTTTTTGCTTGTTTGTGCTCCCGTGATGCCTCACGTCGCTTCTCGATCGCCTCCCGGATTTCTTTGTTCCACCAACTTTTTGGCTTTCTCTTTCCTTTCCAACAAATAGTTTTCTGCTCTTTGTCCACTGTTGTGATTACATGTAGCAGCTCACTATACTTCCAGTCTTTGCCTGGTAGTTCGTCTACTTTTTCCTCGACTCTTGCGGCTATATTTGTTATTTGTTTGTCATTTAGATACAAGCTGCCAAACTTTGATTCTATGTTCTTATTTTCAGTTTTATATCCCATTTGTAATATTATGCCTTTATGATCACTACCCAAGCTGTTAATGCCTTCCTCGTCTATTCTAATCTCTCTAAGTTTGTCATATATTCCTTCTGTCATGAGACAATAATCAATGCTCGATTGCCGGTTTCCGACTTCCCACGTGATCTGCCCCTCACACTTAGGCCCCACGTTAACTATCTCAAGACTACGTTGCTCGCAGAGATCTAGCAATAACTTGCCATTGGTGTCTGAATATCCGTCAAGGTCATGAATGTGAGCGTTCATGTCCCCTAGAAGGATTATTTCGGCATCATGACCAAATTCTTTAATATCGGTGCTTATGCATTTCACTATCTCCAGATTCTTTTCTCTGCAGTTTCTGCCTGTCCACAAGTAAGCTACACCTAGCCACGTGCACTGAGATGGTGGCGCCGCGGTGCGGGAGTGAACGAAAGCTGTTGGCGTGCTCCGCGCAGCAGCCGACCCATGGACGGAGCCGTGTCAGGTTGTTAGCGGTGCTTCGCAGTGTCGCGTGTAAATTGCTGTGTCGTAAACTGTGCCAATAACTATAAAAACTACGCTCCTGGAACAGAGTTTTTCAGTTTTCCGCTGTGACCATGCCTTGGAAACACGCGGGAACGCTGCATCAGTGTGCGCCGCGTAACGCAAGTGATCCTGCGGGAACGTTTACGAAGTACAGTCGAGAGCGATTTGAAGGTTATCGCGCGAGCGTCGACCAAGAGCTACAACGGCGCCACGGCCCAGAATCCTCTTTTGAGGCAAGGGAGGTATGATGCAAGCTTCACTCTCTCTTTTTGCTGTTCCTTGATCTGCGATCACGGCCGTCTGGTACATTTTCATTTCTTTTTTTTACGACAACGCGATATATTTTCTTCAGCACAGCAAGCCGTTCAAACGAAGCAATGCCAAGCACCAGCTTTACCACATCTTTCCGAAAAATTTGGTTATCGTCCTCTGGGATAAGAGCCACCGAAGAATACACATGACCAAAACAAATTGAAAGCCTAAAACAGAGATAAAGGGTGCAGAGTTCGTCATAGGGATAGTTATTGTAATATGGAACAGCCAACGAGGGCGAGAAGAACGTGTAATCTTGATTTTCACTGTTACAAAACGTGCCTCCAGGCTCCTGGGACGCTACGTCGGTTGACACTCGCGCGACAACCTTCATATCGCGCTCGACTGTACATGTAGCTAGATCGCTGTGAATTTTCGCTCCACGCAAGTGAATTGATATTTTTACACTGCTGACGGAACCAAGTCTGCAGTACATTTCGTTGGCGGAAAGCCACGGACAGATCCAGCAATTTTCCTTCGTACGCTGATGCCGTTTTTTTTCACCATGCCGCAGTTCGTCTGGCGGCGCAGTTCGTAAGCAGGAACAGTTAGGAATAAGCCCCTCATGCCTGACAAAATACGTCGCCGACGGCGAGAATTTTAAAATTTATTCCCCTTGTACTGCCGTTGTCCTTGATATCCCTGTGCGTGTGCGTCGCCGTTCTATTGCGGCGTG
Organism: Rhipicephalus sanguineus; assembly: GCF_013339695.2. Taxonomy (NCBI): domain Eukaryota; kingdom Metazoa; phylum Arthropoda; class Arachnida; order Ixodida; family Ixodidae; genus Rhipicephalus; species Rhipicephalus sanguineus. The sequence goes on from NC_051179.1 coordinate 197,285,113, forward strand.
GCGCGGATATCACGTGCAGAACGAGCACGTGACAAGGTTACTCAATGACTCATGCAGTCCGAGCAATGTCTACGAGCGAAGCTGAACTACAGCACCGAAAACTTCGCGGAACTGCCATGCATTACTAAATGCAACACGTGCAGTTCGGTGATCTTACGGTTTGCTTGCTCCCAACGCAAGGCCCAGACACAAATGTCATCATTTACTCAACAATAAGCAGGTACAGTAAAAAAAATGCCCCACCTCCCCGAAGGGAATCGTGAGGAAATGCGAATGCCTTTCTTGCGCCGAGAGTACACGGCGTAGTAATTTTAATGGCGTAAATATGACGAGACGAGGATTTGTACCGTAACCATTTATTTACACATTCATCAGCACCTGTTTGTGTAACCATGCTCTGTGCGCGGACGATATCACCGTGTGGTGCATGGGAGGGTCCGACGCCGGAATAGAGCAGGCCCTTCAAGAGGCACTAGACATCACAGAGAACTTTCTAGTCGGTTCGGGCCTGAGCCTGTCATCGGCCAAGTCTGAGTTATTACTATACAGACCCACCCGACAAGGGCAGAGGAACCTCACTCCTTTAGAACAGATTCCCATAGCTTTACACACACGGGCTGGGCAGAAAATACCCAGGGTGGACTCCATCAGTGTCCTCGGACTCCTGCTAGAGTCCAAGGGGGGCAACTCACGGACTCTAGCCCGCATCACCTCCAAGACGGAGAACATGCTTAGGCTCATACTCAGGGTTTCGAACAGCAGGGGTGGGCTGAGCGAGAGCAATCTCCTTCGGCTCTATCATGCATTTCTCATGAGCCACATTAATTATGTCGCTTCGGCGTTGCACTGGTCCAAAAGGGAAGAGGCAAAAATTGATACACTAATGCGCAAAAGCATAAAGCGAGTTCTAGGCTGCCTATCCACACCAGTACCGTTGAAGCTCCTACAATTGGGCATACATAACTCCCTCTCGGAGGTGATCGAGGCCCAGCAGATGGCTCAGGTCGTGCGACTATCGTCCTCGCGGGTTGGTAGGCGCATCCTGGAGTCCATAGCCTGCGGTCCCACGGAGACTACCCAGCGTAATGTGACACCTTTGATCAGAGGCACGTTTCTGGTAGCTCCACTTCCAAGAAATGTGCACCCACAATGCAATGTAGGGCGCCGCATAGCTCGGGCTCGTTCTCTATTAAAATCGGTTGCAGACAGTCCGGATCTCGCGACCTTTGTCGATGCAGCCCAGTACGGGCGTTCGGATCGCTTCGCAGTGGTCTCGGTCGATCATAGTGGCACACTCCTATGCTCTGCCTCAGTTAGAAAGGTTTCGGCAATGGTGGCTGAGCAAATCGCCATCGCCATAGCAATGAAGGACCCATCGCGTCCAAATGTCTTTACAGACTCGCGTTCCGCAGCTAGGGCTTTCGCCTTCTGGCTCGATCTGCGTGAGGCAGCGGCCATCCTCGGCTGTGAGGGAGCTGTCGGGTTTCACACCATAACATGGTTCCCGGCCCACAATGGGGCCAACGTACATCCCAATGTCCCCAACGCCAATGAGTTGCCCATGACCGTGCACGAGGTATCGCTCACCGCGGCGGTCCCGGTGAATTCGCAGGCGGGGACGCCGGAAGATACAGAGACTCGCTGTCACTTTCCACGAGATCATGACTCATTATCATCTATCTCGGAGGGCTTTTACTTCCTCATCGTAAACTTACTCGAACCGCAATCATCGGCCTTCAAGATGCTCCAACGTGGTCTTTCCCTTCGAGGGGCATTTCAGCACTTCTCGCCCAACATCGAACCGCATTGTCCGGACTGCGGAGAGGCGTATTGCTCATTACCTCATATGCTCTGCCAATGTCCTTGCGTTACGTGACGCAGAGTTCAACAAATGAGAGGAGTGGGAGGAAGCCCTTAACCGGCGACCTCTTGGTTCAACTTCGGGCTGTCCAGAGGGCCTGCGAGAGGGCGGAGGGCCACGGTCTTCCGGCCCCTACGTGGGAGCGGCCCGCGACTGCTACGGATTCTCCCTAAAAGGGGGCGTTACAACGCAGTTCCTCAGGACATGAATAAAGTTCTCTCTCTGTCTGTCTGTCTGTCTGTCTGTCTGTCTGTCTGTTTGTGTTGTCATTGTACCTGACGGCCATAATCTCAGCCTTGTGGTCGCCGTTGGCGTTTCACAGCGGCGTCTCGAGCACACATTTCCGGATGTTCTTGAGAGGCGCCCAGGCAGCGAACGGTGAAGAGTGAGGTGCGAGCGGACGGGAGAGTCGGGCGCAGGGAGGAGAGAGAGCGAACGGCGAGAGAAGGAGCGGCGAAGCACTGCACCTACGCTCTCCTACACTCTCTCGCACCGCATGCTCCAGTTGCTAGGGGTGAGGATAAGCGCGCGCGCCCGCAGCTGTTGCTATGGGAGAGGGAGTGAGAGCGGAGAGATAACACCTGCCGGCGCGCGGACAACGCCGGATGCCTTACATAGCCCGACTAAGAAATGCATTCGCATTTAAAAAGGGTGCATACAAACATCGATGGTGACGGCCTATGCTTCGAGGCTTACGCTGGCCGGCCTCACGAATTGCCCTTTCAAAACACTCCGTCGCATGTCCGTGCTTTCTGTCACACCGAAAACATGATTCCGTATAATTTGTCCTTTCTATTCTTCTGAGGTCATAAAAGAATTCTGCATTGCCTACTTTCTGAAAGCCTAGTTGTTTAATCAAATTTGTCGCCTTCGTTCGAACGCACTTGCATGCAACGCGGGCGTAGCAGACGGAGAGACGACGGTTCGTGGCACGCCAGTCGAAGATGAAGTGGCCGCAAGTGGCCACTCCTGGCGCCGGCCGCGCATTGGTGCAGTGGACTGTTGCGCCACCTGTAGGTGCCGCACGTTTCATATACGCTAGGCATTTAAGACGTCTTCGCCACATCTGTGGAATAGGTCACAGGCCTGGCCGACCAACTGACATTGCTCGCTGGATTCACGGATCGTTCTATACCGCTCAATTTTAGGCTTCATACATGCGGCGAATTAGTATTGTATCTTTGACACCGCGTATTTCTATGCCTAAGGGCGGGCTTTGGAAATGAAAGGAAAAAGGAAGCTCCGTATTAAAAAACACTAAACAGGGAGACAGAGGAGACAGACAAAAACACACACCTTCTAATAAAGTACCGGCGGTGTCGAGAGCAGCAATATTACTGCCAAAAATAATCGAGTAATCTTGTAGTAGACTTAGTCTACTACAAGATTACTCGACTAATATAGACTCTCTCTACTCTCGCTCTTTCTCTCTCTCTCTCTCTCTCTCTATATATATATATTATATATATATGCTGAAGTGAAGTGGACGAACGAACGAAAAACGATGCTTTATTGCCAACGTTGCGGCCGGGGACCGGCCTTCGTCAGGGCACACATGCTCTCGCTCTCCACACATGCTTGATGTGTGCCCTGACGAAGGCCGGTCCCCGGCCGCAACGTTAGCAATAAAGCATCGTTTTTCGTTCGTTCGTCCACTTCACTTCAGCATCTATAATTCTACCGAACCCAGGACCTTCTACACACATATATATATATATATATATATATATATATATATATATATATATATATATATATATATATATATGTATATATATATATATATATATGTATAATACTAATATAATATTATTAATAGGTTACTAATATTGAATAAATCATAATTGATTATTCTTGCCTAATGACGTTTTCTTTTACGGTCCGAGATGTGCTCACGAAGTGTGCTCTTCTGCGCAGGTTGGCGCATCGAGAACCTGACCACGGGGGACGACGAGGTCTACGAGGACGGCGCCAGCAAGCCACGAGTGTCGGTGCCCATCACTCTGTGCTTCGTCATCATGATTGGCTACATCTCCGGAGGCGCCGTCATCTTCTCGCTTTGGGAGGGCTGGGAGTTCCTCGACGGCTCCTACTTCTGCTTCGTCACCCTCAGCACCATCGGCTTCGGAGACCTGGTGCCCGGCGACACCGTCGTCTCCGACAGCGGCTCTCAGGAGAAGCTGGTCATATGCTCCCTCTACCTCCTGGTTGGCATGGCGCTGATAGCCATGTGCTTCAACCTCATGCAGGAGGAAGTTATTTACAAAGTGAGAAACTGTGGCAAACGCATCGGTATTATCAAGGACACCGACGACGACGAAGACTTCTCCTGAGGCGTGCCATATTGTCTGCCAAACGTGGCCGCTTTGAGCGCCAATGTGCAGGAGACCATTTAGAGCGAGTGCGCAAGCAAGTATATTGCGACAGTTCAGTCTGCGGCATCATCGCAATGAAGCCTTGGCGAAAAGACTCCGCAAAAGAGTGAACCTGAAATAGATTTTTTTTAACATGAATATTTGAGAACGCTCTACTAGCGCGCCTGAACGTGAATAAGCAGCGACCAATGGCACAGAGAGCTGTGGGCGCTGGGTACCGTACGCCTACTGACCAAGCGTGGCGTATATTTTCGTCCTTTTGGCACGTACTGCTATTCGTGCCATCGAAAGTTCGTCATGTTGAAGGCACAGCTGAGGGGTTTCCTCCCGGAAAGCCCTGTGTACGGAAAATAGCGCAGGCAAGAGCGATAAGCAGCTACGGCGCTGCTTGTATTTCGCGGACGTTGTCATAGTCCTCGTCAAATCAGTAGCCATATCGAAGCCGACTAATACGTCCAGTTATTCTTACAACTTGGTGTACCCAACCTGAGGCAAACAATCACAGTTTTCCAAGGTCATTAAGCATTCATGTTGTTTATGGCAAAGATGGTCGATAGCAAAGCGCTCGGGGCACAGACTCAGATTAAAGAGTACCAGCTTTCATCAGCTAAGGGCCCAGCATTATTGACGTTTCGAAGCGGCTCTATAAATTGCGCCTGCAAGATTACCGCGCAGTGTCAGACAATGCAGAGGCCCAAACTATCCGCTGCCACGTATGCTCTTTGAAGGACACATATCGAAATATGCCCGTTATTTGGCTGCTTTTCAGGCACGTGGGCCACGAAAGCTCCCACTTGTTCTCAAAGGTGTGCCTTGGTAGCAAAATTGATAATTGTTCGTTTTCTCCAGCTCCGCATTCGGAATATAATAATTATAAATTCTGTTTTTTCTCATATAAACAGCTGAGCGACTGTTCTAAATTGTCCCTGCTGTTACGGCTGTGTGTCACAATTTCAGCGCTACATGAAAATGGTACGCAAATTAAGGATCCTGCGCGTAGACTTAATTTGCGCGCTGACAACTGTGGGCGAAGGTTAGCCTTCCACGCGGAGCTCAAGATCACAACTCAGGATTCATACAGGTAATCGCGGGAAGAAAATAAATGCTGGTACCTAGCCACAGCTGCATTACAAATGCCGCTTTTCCAGTGACGCTGACGGCTGCATGCGAAGAGAGTAGGGAGCTCGCCTTCTCTGTCGAGCAACAAAGGAACTTCGCCCATGAATGACTCGTGACCACTGTACGCCAAACGACGTCTCCTGTGTGTCTAGCGTGCCGTCCTGGACTGTACTTGGCCAAACGTAGAAATGTCCGTGCGAGAGTGCTTGTTCGTATCGGTCGTGTTCACAAGGGTGTGCGGCGAAAGAGAACACCCAGCTCGGACATCGCTTTTGTGATACAACGACGACCACTCCGCTCGGTGTACGATGAGCTGCCTGGTGGATTCTATTGTTTTGTGCTGTTCGAGTGACTGTAAAAAGAAATTTGCTGGTACACGTGCCGAACTACGATATGTACACGCCTTCACCAACTTTACTGTCGTCTATGATTTCCTGATGCCGCGGTTTTCTTTCCAAGAGTTGTTCTCATGGCACTGACATGAGCATTTACCTTCCGTGTGTACAGCAGAAGCAATGCGCAATGTGAATGCCAAATTCCGTTGTAAAGTTTGTCCTTGTAACGTAAAGCATGTTGCATCCTTAGGTTCCTAGAAGATAGTGTGCATGTTCAAGAAATCTGACTTATTTCTTCTTTCTTTAGTCGTGTGAATATGTTGGGTTGCCCGCCGGCTCATGTTCCCGTCTTATTGAAGCTCGTGTCTTTAAGTCTGCGTCGTCAACCATGTTTTGTTGGATACGCCACCCAAAAAAAATGTTTCTCGTGCAAAAGCGTCCGTATAGTACTTGTCATTGGCTTTTTGCTAAGACCTACTGAGATTTAAGGTAAAATACTGCGTCTATGGGAGATTTTCCTAAGGATCAAATTGTCCACAGGCGCTATTTTAAGCTGCTATTTTCTTCAACATCTCCACTGCCACTTAAAATTAACTTCTTAAATAGAGTATAGCGTGTTTCATTGAAGGATACTGAGATAAACATCGAATAAAATAATATTCAAGATACAAGCCACGTTCTTGGCTACTGATGAGGCTTCTGAATACTGCCGGCGACTCTAATGCACTATCGCTCATGCCTTCTCAAGTGAAACATACTGGTCATTACAGAGCATTAGGTTCTTACCAATACCTTTGTGTTATATCGCGTGGCCCGAAAGTTTTAAAGTTTTTCATTCCTTTTCTATGTCAGTAGGAACGTGCTCGTATGCCGATGTATATATTATCAAGTTGTATGGTTCCAAGTGCCACAAATACGAGGACAAAACTCCAAAATAAAGTGTTTAGTTGAAGAACTTAAATGTTTTCAAGTCCCTTTCTTTCTCTAACACGATATGCTCTGCGAATGCTAAAGGTAAAGAAATTTTATTCTGTAAATCAGGAAACCGGTATTGAATTGTAGTTCAGTGACACGATGCCCTCTAATGATGGCTTTTATTCATATAGCTGAGCGTTGCCTATATTGTTGACGAAATACATACGTATTTGCTATGGATATTTTTGCAAACAAATAAAATAGATGTAGATGCGATATTGTTCACAGTAAGAACAACTAAAGAAAAGTGGAGATGTGCGAAAATATGATGCCTAGTTACAGTTGGCTTTTCCGCAACCAATTCTGTAATTTAAATCGCTTAAAAATTTTTGGTAAAATAGCCACGACCATTTGCTTCGCAGTTTTGAGTGCAGCCATCACACACAGCGACCCTCCCTCTTCCAAGTCAAAATATGTATTTAGTTATTTATTTATTTATTTATTTATTAAACATTTATTTATCGTTGATGCCTCATGCGCGTGAGGAGATCTTACACGAGAAGAGGGCTCGTGAATTCCCCTCGCGGTCCTCGTGCCGCCCGTTGAGTGTAACCTTCTTCATCGCCATCGACACCATCAGCCTATCTGATGCCCACTTCAGGACGAACGCCCCTCCATGATCTCCAACCAAGGTGTTCCTGCGCGAGCCTATTGTGTCAGATGGCTCCACGTCTCTTAGTTTCCTCGCTCCCCCTAACGCTGTTGCCTTTTTCGGCCGCACTTGCCATCTCTTGGTATTCGCAATGCCCATAGACTGTCACGACACGAAGCGGATGTCACTAGAACCCCCTGAGGGAGGGTTAGCAGACGACAACCTGGTAGCCACTTCCTTATTGGCCACGCTAGCCTGATTGTTAACATATTAGCATGAAAGAAACACTACTTGGCATGTTTCGTGCGTGAGTGAACAAAGGTGACCCTCTGTGACAATATAAATCTGATTCTTTCTAGGATTGTGAGAGAGAGAAGTTTATTTTGACAGATTTTATTTCTTTTATACAAAAACCTCACGGGTTCCAACGTCTGGAACATTGTGCGATTGACAGTAATAAACAAGCACTAGGAAATGGTACAAGACATAGCAAATTCAATATTACGATATAAAAATGGATTAAAAGAAGACATTGAAAGACATGGAAAGAAGCACCGCAAAACACGTGAGGGCAATCGCAAGATATATATGCGAAAAAGAAACACACCCCAGAAATATATTTTATACAAAAATAAAATGCAAATGTAGAAAATAAAAAACAGTGAAAACTAGTAGCATTACAGTTGTAAAGTTAGTTCATTTCTAAAAGGTATTGACCCACGTATGTTGACAATGGTGTCAGGGAGCCAGTCCACATGTTTTTATACTATAAGGCAGGGCAAAGTTGTTATATGCTAGCGTTTGGCCTGACGTACGTTCAATGCCCGTACTATTTTTGAGACGGCTCGAAGAGAGATGTGGTTTTAAAAGAGGCAGCGTGGTTTGACAGCTACTGTATATTGTTTTGCGTAGCAAGCAGATTAGAGCAATACCCCTACGCATCTGAAGGTGTGGAAGTGAAAGTGAATGTTTAATTTTTGCTATACTAGATAGTCTATTGTAGTCATGCACAATGAAGCGAGATGCGCGATTGTGAACAGCTTCAATAGATTTGATGAGTTAATCCAGGTGGGGAGACCAGATGGCTCATGCATATTCGAGCTGAGGGCGTATGAAAGATTGGTAGGCGAGGTTACGAGTAGTCCCAGTGTGCTATGAAGATTGCGCTTTAGGTAGCCTAATTTTTGCGATGCTTTTGCAGATATTTTATCGATATGTGCGTGGACCACGATAGGTTAGGTGCGAAATGAATACGAAGATACTTGTAGCAAGTTGTAGCTAAGAGAGCGTCATATTTAAAGGAATATGTACACATGGAAATCGAGACCTTCCGCCCAAAAGTCATGGTTTTGCATTTGTTAGTGTTCATTCTCATAAGCCATTGATCACACCAATGCGTTATACGGTCGAGGTCATGTGGAAGCGCACTACAGTCACTGAATGTATTAATTTTAGTGGTTATAACGTTGCTCATAAATGACACGGGCACAAGAAGAGACGGTGAAGCACACTTTTGCGCCCTGTGTGTTTCAACGTCGATTGTGTCCGTGTCATTTATGCGCAACGTTATACCCACTAATGGCAAACCAACAGGCCCAAATAGCAACCTTGGTGAAGTATATGAATATTTCTATACAGCAAATAGTCGTTGGCGCATAATGTGATGTTCAATGTTATCTCAGATTGCACGTCGTTAATGAATATGAGTAATAATAGACGGACGCTCCCCCTTGGAACACCGGATGACACGTCGGTAATGGCAGATGAAGTACCATCGATGACTGTGCATTGTTTACGAACTGACAGGAAGTTTCGGAGCCAGGAGACAGTTATGGAATATATGTTAAGTGATGAAAGCTTTTCTATGAGGCGACAGTGTGCGACACGATCGAATGCTTTTGAAAAGTCTATAAATATGCAGTCGGTCTGAAAATTATCGTCAGCGTTTTCGAATAGGCCATTAGTAAACTCTAAAAGTTGCGTTTCGCATGATCGCACTTTCCTAAACCCATGCTGGTTTTCAGAAAGGAAATTACTAGAGTTCAAATGACTGGTTACGTTTGAGACAATTATGTGTTCAAGTAATTTACCGGGAACGCTAGTTATTGATATCGATGGATAGTTACATACGTTGTTTTTATCTCCCAATTTGTGAACTTGAATCAGTTTGCCAATTTTCCAATCGTATGGAATTTTACCTGCGGTTAATGAGTGCTGGAAAATGTGAGCGAGAATTACGCTGGACGGGATTACTGTTAGTTTTGTAATATTGGAGTTAATGCTATTCACCCCAGATGAGGTGGATATTTTAAATTTGTTTTAATCAGCACTTATATTCTCATGTAGCTCTTGAGTAAATTCTGTGAGAGAATCGGGCGGGCGATAACAGATGCCGAAAATAGTGTTGGATGAGAGCGACGTGACTGCAACCTATAAAATCATCAGTGGGCTATGATTGTCAACTAAGAAAGAACTGCCATGCTTACCAACGGGAATGAAAACTCCGCCCCCTCATTTACCAGTCCTGTCTTTGCTATATATATTAAAATGGCTGCAATCTGAAAGAACGTTGTCACCACAGATACCTGGATGTAACTACGTTTCTGCGAGTAAAAGAACGTCGCAGGAATTGTCATCTAGTTGCGTACAAAGCTGGGTGCGTTTTGGCAAAAGACTGCGTATGTTCGTAAAATATACCGTTACCTGACTGAGGCACTTTCGTTACCTGACTGAATGGGGTTATTGGGAACACGTGCTCTTGATCTGGCTGTTAGCTATCAAGAAGATTCTCTTACTGTGTCACAAGTAGGATCGTAAGAATAAACAACGTTGTCAATGCGCAGTCTCTCAATGTTAAGCTCGTAGGGTACATTTTTGGACTTGGCGTATTCCAAGAGCTTTCTTCTGGCTAACCGCATTGGCGCTGAAAAATCGTCCCGTACAGAGAACTGGGTGCCTTTAAATATATTGCCCCGTTCGAAAATATACTGCTTGTCTTTGTAGGACGTAAATTTTAGTATAATAGGCCGTTTTTTACCAGCGCGATAATGACCAAATCTGTGGCACGTTCGGTTTCGGCTGGTTGTAGAGATATGCCGAGCTGTTGGGAACACAGATCAATAGCTTTTTTTTTCTCTTCTGGTGACGCTGGTCATCCGGGACACCAAAAAAGTTCAGGTTCGATCGTCTCAGTCGATTTTTAGTGTCCTCGCATCTCAGTTCACTTCGCCTAATTTGTTCGTTTAAAGCACCCGAAAGACCTGCAGTTGAACCGCATGCTGTCTGAATCTGTTTTTTTCATTTCTACTGCTTCGATTTCAACAGCGCGAATTCTGGAGGATAACTGTTTCAACTCGACGTTGACCGTTGCCTGTCAGTTCATGAGCGTGCGTAAATCATTGCTTATTTCGTCTTGGCCTGATTCTATCCTTTGTACCGCGGCAAGAACTTGTGCTAGTACGTGAGTGTTAGAGGGACCTGGGTTTTGTTCTATATCACTAGAAAGAACTAGGAGTAGGTTTACAAGGCACAGGGTAACTCTACGTTTGAGCGTCGTAAACATGTTCAACACATTCACCACAACTTCGGGGCAAGACACCGCAATGAAACAACGATGGCTGGTTTTCACAAAAGTGCTTACGCTGTAGTAACTAACGTGGAATAGCACGGAGAACCAGAACAGCAGAGAGGTTGGCCTGAATCAATTTTTTTCTAAGATTACTTCGACTGGGTAGCGCAAAAACACGGAACAAAAGACAGCACATTACCAACCTGCCCAACTTGCCGCACTTTTTTCTAACCTGCTACTCGGCGTTAGGTGGTAAAGGGAGGAGAGAGAAGATGCCAAGCTTTTGTGAAAGTGCGTGGGGAAGCACCCTGGGCAAGTAACGCTGCCAATGATGGCCCACACATTTCAGCTCCGCGAGGTTTTCCTGTGTCCACGTGGGTTAGTGAAATAATATAGCCTGAACCTCTTCGTTGAATCTCACGCTGTTTCGCTTGTATGTAGCATCCGTCGGTGGTTTTCTAGTGCATGAAACCCATAACACTGTAATAATCATTGTTAGGGTTTTGCGTCAGAAAACCATGAAATCATTAAATGGACGCCGTAGTTGAGGGCTCCGGAAATTTATAGACTATCCGGTGTTCTTTAACGTAAGCCTAGCTACATGGATTCCTAGCATTTCGCCTCGATCGAAATGCGGCGGCCGGGATTCGATCCAGCGACCTCCGGGTCAGCGGTCGAGCAGCGTAGCCGCTCGACCACTGTGGCGGGTCAATAACGTTGTACACACGGAGCCTCATGCCGTCAGGAAGTAGACGACAAGCCATCAGATAGTATGTGAGGGATTATTAGTCAGTTGCCAGCTCGTAACAAGATCACGTGCTACGTGACGCCAGTAGGAAAAAGAAGAGTGTTGCACACTCGCCGTCATGGCTACAAAAAGCGCTGACTAACACTCCCAGGTTTAAATGCACATATATATCCGAAAAACTACGGGAGGACGACTGCTGGAGTAGCTGAATAGGCAGAGCATCGGACGCGTTATTCAACGGTAGCAGGTTCGGTCCCTGCCGGCAGGAACTTCACTTCACTTTCCTCACATTTATATCAGAGTTGCTACAAATACGTCCCGTATACTTTCTTAGGCTTTGATTGCCTGTCGGTTGTAATTAATTTTCAAGTCTATTTGGCGTCAGTGGTGTTGAGATTAGCATAGGAAGCACAGTTTAATGGCGATGCTTGTAGCGCAGCTTATTGTGTATGTCATGGAGTGCTGTATGCTGCATGCTTGTCAAATTCGTTCGAGGCTAATGTGCTGAAGTGGCTGATCTGACCTGCAATATTCGAGAGAAGTCATCTGTGCACTCTGAGTTCCTAATCATGCAAGTACTTATGATGGCACAACATATTTAGAAACCATCGTCATGCTAAACATGTGGTCTAGTGCAGCAATGATGGCATTACTAGCTAGCGCCCTATTACTACGGCAAATCTCTCAGGCAGGCGCGGTAAGTACACTTGGAGCGCCGTTGAGTTCACACGTTTTCTGTAGATTGGACAAGATGCCGAAATGCATCGTTGATGTACGGTAACGTAGCTGAAATATAACGTCTCACACCGCGGTAAATAATGTGGTGACGAGGATTTAGCACTTTCCGTGATTTGGGTCAGTATTTTGGTCTGATATCTATTTCATTCCAGCTTCATCCCATGGCGTGGGTCTGCACGTCCTACCTTTCCCTATGCTAGCATATGGGTTCACCCTGATCCGGGGGCCATCTTGAATCGCACAGCATGCCACCTGTAGTTCGCAGGCTTTGCGAATTCATTCTCGACGTTCTGACCATCGGTTTATCTGTTTCTTCTCATGACGTGACCTCTACTGTGTGGGAGCCACGCCAGCGCCAGGCCGCTGTCCTAGCGCCACGCCGCAGTGGCGATTCGCGGGCCACTCGCAGGCTTCAAAAGCGGCAGCCGTGGCACTGCCCGGAGATTCGGCGACGGACCGCACTGCGCTGGAAGGGTGTGCCCCGCCGGGGCGAAGGCTAGAAGCCAGTACTTGCGGCCGCGACCAGTTGTATCGTGCAGCGTGTTTTCCGTATTCTAAGTTTATGTTAATAAACGTTCATTTTGAAGTTTCAACCAGTGGAGCATTATTTCCGTGGCAGCAAGACGGCCGAACCCCACATATGGCGCCCAACGGGTATTGTCGTCTCTGTCAAGAAGGATGGACGCGGCCTTGCAGCGACTCCTGGAGACTATGGAGCGTCCAGACCTCGTCTCCGCGACACGCCGAGTCCGCAGCCTTTCTGGCAGCGAGGAGCGTGGCGATCCCGACCGTCGAGTGTGAACGATGACTGGTGCCGCCGTTTGGGCAACTGGGCACAACGCCGCAGGCAAGCGATGAGCTCGCGCTCGAGATTTTCGATGAAGCGGAAGAAAAGGAGGCAGAGTGAGACGAAAGGAAAATGATCCATGGCGAGTCCGACTCCTACGGGGACGGCGGCGAAGCCCCCGGGGATGACGAGATCGAGGACGCCGCGGACGTTTTCGTAGTCCCTATGACGGCTGCGGGGTGACGAGGGAAAACACGCACCCACCCCTGTCATATTCGGGGGTGTTGTTTTCCGGAGCAAGCCGGAATGTGGTTAGCGGAGGGCCAAGGTCACCGGGACGACAGGGATCAAGATTTTGCGCCGCGGGAACGCAAAGAGCCTGCTGCTCAGCCTCGCTTGGTGACCGTAGAAGCAAACAAGGAGGCCGCTGCCATTTTCAAGGCTCCCGAGCTTGCACCTAAAGGCTCCTCGTCTATTTTGGGCGGAGCCCGTCCCGTTGACACGGCTACCCGAAAGCGTGAGATCGAAGCCCGGTTGGCTCGGCAGCGTCAGGAAGAAGAGCGCCTACAGATCCGGTACCGGAAACCCATTCAGGACAGCCGCAAGTACGACCGGGTGAGGCGCTCTAGTGTCACCTCGAGGTCAGAGCGACCGCGGCGTTCCTAGTAGTCTGGATGGGACTCCTACGACGGTGGAGGACTGCAACTCGTCGTGGCAGTTCAGCAATGACAGCCGTCACCATTCGCAATGTAGCCAGAATGGTTCTCAGGCTGGCTATGATGCACCTGTACGAGGCAAACCAGGAGGCACTGCAAAACAACTGCCGGCTCATTGCACCCGATGACCAGATTTTTACGCGAAGGTATCGTCGGCACTGCCATCGAAGGACACGGCCGCCGAGTCCTACCTGAAGCGCAATACCCTTGAACGCCTGCGACGAACCCTTTCTTCACAGGGGTGGAGGGGGGAGTGGGTGGTATGTGGCAACCACCTCCTTCGCCAGGCCGCTATCCTAGCGCCACGTGCTGCGCAGTGGCGATGCGCGTGGGCCACTCGCAGGCTTCAGAAGCGGCACACCGCTGTGCGCACGTCGTCGGCAACAGATCGCTGTGCGCGCGGGAAGGGTATGCCCTGCGGGGGCGAAGGCTAGAGTCCAGTGCTTGCGGCCACGACCAGTTGTTTCGTGCAGCATGTTTTCGGTATTCTAAGGTAATGTTATTAAACGTTTATTTTGGAGTTTAAACCAGCGGAACATCATTTCCGTGGCACCGAGATGGGCGAACCCCACAACTGATACGTGATTATGTACGAGGATTATCCAAAAAGTAAGAGCCGCTTGGCCCCCCCAGAAAATAAATATTCGTTAGCAAGAGTTTTATTCTCGGACAAAGTAGCACAAAACGTGGCGTTTTTTTTCTTCAAAAAGAGCCAGGTGCACTTTCATTGTTACTGAGAAAACGCACTTTTTGCTAGTGACACTTTGGTCGAGCCTGCTCCAACAATGGTTTTGCCATCGTGTTCCTGTTCCCTAAATACCTTAAATTTATATTGCGGCTGTTATCTATATAGCCCATTATCGTCGGCATTCAGGAATAAAATTTCTATTTGGCTCTTATAGATTGGAACATTTAATTTGGGCTTGAATTAGCTCGTAAAAGAAGTCTAAAACAATTCTAATGTACAGTATAGCAATATTTTACGACAAAATTAACATCTGTGTGCTTCCATCGGTGCCGTCCTTCGTCGCATGGGCGTAATGACGATGACTAGACTTGAAGAGCGAGTGGTCCTTTCTGGCAAAAGGCGCACTCTACTCTGGGCTCATTCTAAAAAGACAGGGCGTGCAAGCACAGACACAAGAAAGAAGTCAGGACACCACAAACGCCGACTAACAACTGAAGAGACGCACAACGACTGAAAAGAAAGAAGGCACGAAAACTTATCTGCGCATGCCCATGCAACAGGCGAACCTATCAATCCGGCACGCGTGGCTGTCTACGTGGAAGATAACTGTTAAGGCATTTGATTTCATCTTTATGCAAGTTAATCGACGGTTGGCTCACGCATGCGCTACCACTATTCTCGATATGCCATGCTTCAATCATCAGGCAAGGTCAATCTAAATAGGTCGCGAAAGTCGGAACGAAAAGTGGCCGGAAACGTATTGCGACAAACATCAACAGCCGCGTGACGATTAAAGCGCTACTAGGTGAGGGGGGGGACAAACAATGATAACAAGAAACTAATTAAACGTTTATTTTCATTAGCTTTAATTTTATTTGTCACGAATTAAATTAGTAGATTACTTTAATCAAACTTTAGTCTTGGGTATGTGGTTGAGTGGCCAATTTTTTTCGTTTATTTTCAGAAACAGCGGGCACATGCAGGCAGTCTGGTAACATGGGCCAACGGTTTTGCACATATTCAGATGCAAATGGCGTCGCTCGTTTTTGCGCAGTAGGTTTGTGCCTGTCGTCCGTAGGTGATTTCCTCGCATAAGCGTTGTTTTCTAGTCGTGGTACTTGGCAAAAGGTAATACAGCCCATCGCAGCCATCGGGAACCGTTTCAGTGACTGTGTTTTGCCAGCGCACGGCCGGCGTGCTGTCGCCCTTCGGGACGATGAGTCCGCCACGCTACGCGCTCGTAGCTTTCTGTTTTCTGAGGTATTTTTGCAATAAAAGTTTTTCTATCTTTCTCTTTCAATCGTAGCATTCTTGCTTTGTTTACTACAAATTAGTGGCAGTGGGATGTCCTCAAACATGTGCATTGAAATAAGCAATTATTGTGAAGTATGGACGCAAATGGCGTTAGTGTTTCCTCAGCCTGACACGTTTTTGGTCATTTGTACCGTGGTATACGTTTTCCGCGTTCTGAATAATTCGAAAGCGCGACAGAGCTATGCTTGTGAACACGTGCTTATTTTCTCTTGATTAGCAAAACGCGGTTTCATTTCAGGTAATCAAGTCTCCCATGTGCAGTCTTCACTAGGAAAATCGTTGCTGACGCGGTGCAGACGTAGTCCATCTAAGGAGTCAAAGAAACGCACGTTGTGAGTTGTGAAGGTGCCACGAGCGCGAAGATTGGAGATACCCGAGTGCCTTTGCGACGCTGCACAATGTAAAGTGCGACACACTTTCGCTTGTGCACTGTCCACGTAACACTAAATTGTCAAAGTTACTCGTAGAAAAAGAACAAAATGTGGTTAGAAACTCGGCGTTAAGGTTTGGTTAGGTCCTAGAGATCAGCTGGTGTTCGCGCGGCACAAGGATTTTATAACTTGCGAAAGCTTCGTAACTCCCGATTTCCAGTGTTGCCGAAGCTCTGTGAGGTAGGCTGCAGTGGAGGGAAGTTAGCTTTTATAAACTGCAAACACGGGAATGTAGAGCTTTTCATTTTTGTAATGCGGCCGTGTAAACTCCCGCGGCGTAGACGGCCTGCTTGTAAATAGCGCGATCGGCGCTGGCTCAGCTCTCGCTACGAGACTTCAGTTGCGAGTTGGTGGAGGTGTAAGGCTTGTGCAGCGTCACAAGTCTAGCTAAATATCCCGTGTCTGAATAAATAGTCTCATGCTCCACAGCCTGACGTAAGGAACCTCGCTGGAGCAACATATACAGGTAATACTGCTGCGTCGACATATCTGTATCCATCGCAGCCTTGACATTTTAATAAATAAACGCAAAACGATGTTCTTTACATGTGTATGCGACTAACACATCGTATCTCCGGTGAAGTATGAGTAGTAGTTGAAATATTGTGGTTTGGGTGCAGGTTAGACGATTGCCTCTAACCAGCACAGCATTTAGCCGAGCGCAGCGCGCGCACGCGAGTGCCCCCGCATTGACAGCGGCGACCCTAGCGGCCGCCTCTGTCCCTGTATGAAACTGTGGGCGGAGTTTCGTGACCAGAAAAGCATTGAAGGACTCTGGTTTGATCAAGCCTCCGAGTGGTCTGCATGAATCCTCGAGTTCGACGACTACCGCTTTGCATCGGGTCTCGTCCATCAAGAGCGTCAAATGCAGGTGCCAACTCTGCTCTACGTAACGGATCGCCAAGCGAGACAAATTTTCAACACGTTCTCGCTCTGCACGGAACACAGCAAAAACTTTGACCCTGTCAAGGCGAAGTTTGCCTCGCACTTCGTCCAAGGGAGAAACGCCGTGTACGAGTCAGCGCGCTTCAATCGGCGGTAACAAGAGCCTTCCAAGACCGTCGACCAATACGTCACCGCCCTATACAACATGGCAGACAGGTGCGACTACGCTGACTTGCGGGATTGCCTCATCCGCGACCGCTTCGTACTTGGACTCCGCGACAAAAAGCTATGCGAAGCCCTACAGATGGACGCTGACCTCACACTCGCCATGGCGCTCGCTAAGGCACGCCCAAAAGAGTCCGTGCACAAGCAGCAGCAGCAGCAGCAGCAGCAGCGGCGGCGGCAGCAGCAGCAGCAGCAGCAGCAGCAGCAGCAGCAGCAGCGGCGGCGGCGGCGGCGGCGGCGGCGGCGGCAGCAGCAGCAGCAGCAGCAGCAGCAGCAGCAGCGGCGGCGGCGGCGGCGGCGGCGGCGGCAGCAGCAGCAGCAGCAGCAGCAGCAGCAGCAGCAGCAGCAGCAGCAGCAGCAGCAACAACAACAACAACAACAGCAACAACAACAACAACAACATGACAACGCCACGAAATCGAATACTCAATTGTGCGGCTACTGCGGCGGAGCGCCTCATTCTCGTTCTCTGTGCCCAGCAAAGACAGAGAAGTGCTCAAAGTGCAACACAAGGGGACATTTCGCTTGCGCTTGCAGAAAAGTTCGGCCGAAACACATCTCAACGGTCGAGCAAGGAACTTCAGCGATGTTATCGGGGCCGTAAACCAACCAGACGACGCTCAGCATGACTCAAGGCTTGTCGAAGTCGACCTGAACGGCTATCCACTGATCGCAAATATTGACACCGGTACCGGTGCTCAAGTTTCTGTTGTCCCGGCTACGTTTGCTGGAATTCCTGAACATCTCCAGCCGGCAAGCGAAACCCTCTCAGGTCGTCGGAAAATTTCACGCAACGATCACGTGGAGGTCGCGAAGGTCGAACCAAGTCGTCTACGTTGTGCAGCAGCTGAAACATCCATTCCTTGGATTACCTGCTATCGAAAGCTTGGGACTCGTCAAGTTTCTGTGTGCCACGGAACGCGTAGACGGTGCACTCATGGGTCTGCAAACATCCGCTTTCAATCCAGTGAAGAAAGCTCAAAAGGAATATGCAGCACTGCCTGCTTTCGTCTGGTTCAATGTATCGTCCGTCCTGAAGTGGAATTCTCCAGGAGGCAAAGGCTGACGCTCTATTCTACAGCCCTTGCAGGAGCACGTCTCACCGCCACGAATTCAGAATGCATCTCGCTCTCTGCCTTTTTCCTTGCTCCTATCCAAGCCGATCAAAAGCAATCAGATAAAAAAGATCGGTGTAAGCCTAATCCCACATAAGCATGATTTTAACGGTGAACCTACCCAGGGGCATAGCCAGAATCTTTTTTTGAGGGGTCTGACCTCTCTTCATCTATGTTCTTGCGTGTGTTTGTATGGGTGCGAGTATATATATACAAACTGTAATTAATTGAGGGTGGTGGGGGATGAACCCCCAAACCTCCTACTGGCTTCGCCACTGAACCTATCGCTTAAAATGTTAGTTTTCCTCCAGTTCGGCCCAGAACACCTTGATTCTTCCACGCGTAATGACGGTAGGGAAAATCGGAAAGGAAAAGCGTGGCCCATGGTCTTGTTACTGAAGGGCTGCGCTCGAAAAGCTCTTTACCAGCTCATCAGGCATGTCAGTCTCCAAGCATACGGCGTGCTTTCGTGGGCAGACGCCGGGACGAACTGACGACTTGAAAAAAAAAGAATTATAGGCTTTCCTGTAAGCTCTCTTCCTTATATTTTTTTTCAAACCAGAAACTATTTCGCAGAATACTTTTTTCTATCAAAGTGCGTTCTCTCTCCTCATTTTTTTCTCTGTGTAGCGTTACTTTCCCAACGACATGTTCCCCGATCAGCTTGCTCCCGTCGTTTGAGCAAGGTTCCGTGAAGGAAGGTGGCATAACGTGATGCAACTTAGCACGCCACAAAGACTGCAGCGCCCGTCTCCAGCGGCGGGCCTTGGGCACAACAACACTAAAGAGATACACAAAGTAGAACTGTCACGGCAAATTATCTTAATACAACCCCATTCATGTCATTATTACTGTGAACAGTGCATTAGCAAGAGCGAAAATAGCGAAATTTAACTGAAGGATACATGTACCAACGCCCCTTCAACTTTCTTGTAGTGGTCACAAACGAAGTCCGGCCGCGATTCGTCAAGAGCTATTCATCATGGTACCCTCCTCACACATTTTTATTTTGCTTCTGCCGGTGAACGCGGTGGTAATGGTGGCAGCCAGATGTCGTTTATACGAGCGAGCTCTGCAGGGATTCTGCGT
Organism: Rhipicephalus sanguineus; assembly: GCF_013339695.2. Lineage (NCBI taxonomy): Eukaryota > Metazoa > Arthropoda > Arachnida > Ixodida > Ixodidae > Rhipicephalus > Rhipicephalus sanguineus. The sequence continues at coordinate 197,304,674 of NC_051179.1, forward strand.
CGGATTTCACACGCGTTCAGCCGCTGTCCCGCAGAGAACTATGGGGCTTCAATGGCTTTGATCACATTGTACATGTCTCCTCACTGAAACCCTCCCTCCTGCTCTTCGGATGCGTGCCGCATTCCATAGACGGATTGAGTGGCCATTCATGGCCCTGCTCTCAGTGCTTTGCCTCGCATCTCCTCAGTGCCACTTCTCCCAAAGGAAATCGCCATTAATAAAAACACAAAATGAAATACGCGTGTACATAACAGTATTCGGAAACTGGACGCCTCGCTTGCCGACGACGAAAACGAGGCTTCGCTTTCCGTCGGTTGCTGCCAGAAAGAGCTGCCGCGATAGCACGGGAATCATTTCAGGTTCACTGAAATGCAATCCTGCTTCCATGGCGAGATCGTTGCTGCGAGGTTCGAAGTCTGCAACCACATCCATCGCGGTAATCACGAAAGCCGTAGCTATGCAGCGGCCATTTGACATGTGGTGACGTATCATCGCGCCTTCTAATTCGCTGAGAGCAATGAGATTCGTGACGACATCGTTTGAGCACCGAATCTGGGGCGAGAGAAATTGAGTAACAGATATTCGGTCTTTGCTTCCAAATATCTTCACTAATAAGTCATCTTTTCACACCCAACCAAAACTGCACGCATTCTTCAGTGCCCCCGTTCATTTCACTTCAACTTCATATTCCTCGTTAGCGTCCCTTTATTGTTCCTAACTGGCTGTGAGTACCAGACGCCCAAGAGGGAAAGTTTCACCAGAAAACATCTATATGCACATGTTCCCTACCTCGGGAGAGAAGGCAGACAAGGAAGATTGACTTCCTTGTCAGCTTCAATGATGCGGTAAGCTACAACGATACTTCGATCATTTGCTGCGTGATACAGCTCAAGATTTCGCGTTTGATGTTTCACAAAAACGTGTTATGGTGGATATATATATATATATATATATATATATATACATACATACATACATACAGGGCTGGGCAAAGATACTGTAAAATTGTATCGCGATACAAGATACTCAGGCAAGAAGTATTGGAGATACAGATACAAGATACTGTCGCAATAACTGTATCCGATACGATACTCGGGAATAGTATCTTAAGATACTTCGATACATTCTCAAATTTGTTATTATAGATCCATATAATGTAGCAGCAAATGCCTATGCACGAAAATGTCTGCTTGAAAATTTCTAAACTGTCACCTATTTTGTTTCATTTGAATGAAATGTCTGTTAGTATCTCAAAAGTTTTGCCCTTCTTGCTCAAAGTACATTAGTTTCCTTCTCCAAAACAACTTATTGCGGTTTGTTTTAGCTTCTTCACAGGACAACTCTTTATACACTTCGCTGACAGTGGTTCTTGTTTGTCATTGTTGCAATTGGTGGGAGTCGCTGCTCAGCTTGTCGACCACCTAGCAGGTTGCCATACAATTACAATAAATTTAATAACAAGCCTTCGCACGACGCCGCAAATACCGGTGTGGACTTTTACCTTGTCCGTAAAAGACAGTTTTGCGCAATACCGCATGTACGGACAGGTGTACATCAGCAACAACGCTGGTAGCAACATTTCTTTTATGAGGGGAGTGGGGGGCATGGCGTATTCTAGGGGTTTGAGACTTTTTGCTACCGGCCCGGCCCGCACACTTGACCGTCTTCGTCCCATTTGTTTTAATTTTCTTAATAAGTATGTCCGTGGGCTACACAGCGTGACTGGTCTTAAGCATTCCTTTCGTGAGGAACGGTGGTCACCATGCGCTGAAACATACCCGTGGAACAAAAACTCTATATTTCAGAATCCACATCCAGATTTCACTTGTTGTGTACATCGGTGTCGATGTTTCTCGAATGTTGACTCCAAATCCCCTTCAGAAATGACCTATATATGAGACATGGGAAAGACTTCCTTTCAAATGGCGATGTCATTTTGTTCAAGCTCTCTCCGACCCCCGATCCCACCATCTTCACTGTCCCGGCCCTTGGAACTAAATTTCGCGACTGCGGCCCGCTGGCTAAAAGCTGAGTTTGAGACCCCTGGTGTATACGTAGATGACGTAAAACTGCCATGAATTTTCATATTCTACTTATCCGCTGGCGTAAAGGATTCTTTGTTGATATACTCTCTAACGTGCAATTTTTTAGCTATTTTTCTTCAACGAGAGAACGTGTGCAACGCAGAAACGTCTCAGATGTTTTGTACAGTTGCACAAAGCGTCGTAGGACACTGCCGCTATTCGCGCTATTGCTGCTTATAGCTCCCATTACGTGGTGATTAGTAATACAAAAAGCCCCGCCACGGTGGTCTAGTGGTTATGGCGCTCGACTGCTGACCCGAAGGTCGCGGGATCGAATCCCGGCCGCGGCGGCTGCATTTTCGATGGAGGCGAAAATGTTTGAGGCCCGTGTACTTAGATTTAGGTGCACGTTAAAGAACTCCAGGTGGTCGAAATTTCCGGAGCCCTCCACTACGGCGTCCCTCATAATCATATCGTGGTTTTGGGACGTTAAACCCCAGATATTAGACTTTAATAAAAAAATATTTAGGAACGCCTAAAACAGGAAAACAAATATAAGTGAAATAGTGGTTCTGTATCAAACATTCACATTGAATGAGTGCAGGAACACAATACAGACGGCGCCCTTAATAGCTATGAGCATGAAGTATCGTCAACTTACCTGTTGAGACAATAGAAAATTCAGTGCCTATGGAAAATTGGCTGAAACGGCTCGTTGGGACGCTCACGAGTGAAACGAAGCATTCGGTATAACAACGTTTCTTGAATACCCTTCCTAACATTTTTAAGGCACGCCCACATAACTATATATTTGTTTCCAAAATCGTTTCGGCAACATGTAAATGTGTAAGCAGCAGTGCAAATAAAGCAGGCAGTTAGAAGAATAAAGCAGAGATGTTATTTTGGTAGCGAGTTACAATAAACATACTTCAGTGACCTGAACGAAAAACACTACAGAGACCTAGGTAATGCATGGGATGCAAAATGACAGCTAAGTAAGCACTTGTGCTAATAATCAAATTAGGATTTCACAAATTATTTGAATAAATGTAACAGGAATTGAAAAATGCGGTAAGCCAAGATATTTTCTGTTAGGTAAACGCTTGCTCTGTTGGATCTAGCATCAGTACCAGTGGTGCTAAAATTGTTGGAATCTTATTTGCATATAAGTTAATTTATTGCATGCAGTCATACTTACATCCACGAGATTCTTCAAATTCCTGATATGTAAAATCCACAAAACGCAAAGCAAACCCATTCTCTCACGCATCACATTTCGTTACGAATCAAGACGCAAGGAGATCTTCAATAACGACACTGTAGCAACATCAGAATTTGCGCGATAGACGCCACACGCTGGGGAGTACGCGGCACAGGACAGTGACTGAGAGCAAGTGTCGCGGCATCGGCGCAACCAAAAAGAAAAAAAAATCGAGAAAACAAAAGGTACGCGGGCTCGGCGTACACGTCCGCGCGCTTGTCTTCCTCATATTATGCCCTCACTGGATGACTCTGTCGTAAAAATAAAATAACGTCACTGCCCTTAGACTTATTCAGAAGGCTTAGTGGCACCAGTACCGGCTTGAGAGGCGGAGCTTGGCCAGCGATTACTGTTTCAAACGGTTGTGTTACGATAGAAGTATCTTGTATCTTAAGATACATGATACATTATTGAATGTATCGAAAATACAGATACAGATACTCGTTTTTCGGGACGTATCGCGATACAGATGCAATATACCATAAAGTATTTAAGATACATGTATCTTCGATACTGCCCAGCACTGTATATATATATTATATATATATATAATATATATATATATATAGATATAGAATAATCTATATATATATATATATATATATATATATATATATATATATATGTATATATATATATATAATATATATATATATATATATTTCAGCCAGAGGCTGGCTTTCATCATGGGCCTCGCCACACGATCAAAACTGTCCAAAACTGTCGAAAGAAAAACTTCCGTTGTTACTGCTCTCACGATGGATCTTCTTCACTGTTTGCAACGCTACGGCCACTTTCGCCACCATGCCGACACTGTGTGTGTGTGTATATATACAGACACGATGCGGCATCAGCGTACAGACGTCGTCGTCCCCACTCATCAGATATACTTCCGGAGCCCCTGCACTGAGAAGCGAAATTCTCACTCGCCAACATGAGGGGCACCCAGTCATCGGACGCTGCAGAGCAAGGGTAAAGCAGTCTGTGTGGTGGCCAGGAATGTCATCGGATCTCCAGCGTATGGTTTCTTACTGTGAAACTGCCGCTATATACCGACCGCAAAGAGCCGAGTCGCTTCTGCCGACAGTTACACCAGAGCTTCCATGGCAGATGGTGGGGCTCGACTTATTCCAACTTCGGGGAAAGAACTACCTGATAAGTGTGGACTATCGCTCACGGTACCCCGAGACTGCACTCCTGGCGTCCATCTCCAAAGACGCCGTCATTAACCACCTCAAAGGCATTTTCGCTCGTCATTGCATCCCTGTGACAGTGGTATCCGACAACGGCCTGCAGTTCTCGAGCTCGGCATTCGCAGAATTCGCTAAAGCATACGGCTTGAACCACACCACGAGCAGCCCTTTCATCCGCAGGCCAACGGGGAAGCGGAACGCGCCGTTCAAACAGTGAAAGATCTGCTTGAAAAAGCAGACGATCCGTACCTCGCCCTACTGGCCTTGAGAGACACGACGGGTCCGACAGGCGTCCGCCCGGCTAAATTGCTCATGGGACGCCAGCTACGCTCTCGAGTTCCTGCATTTCCTGCCCTCATCGTTCCTGGAAACGTCGACAAGAAACAAGTGACGAAAAAGGAACTCGAAGCAAAACAACGCCAGAGGCGAAACTTCAACCGTCGTCATGCGGCTAAGGACCTACCAGCTCTCTCTCCAAACACCCGTGTCTGGGTGCGAGACATTAAATGCGAGGGGGAGATAACTCAACAAGCAGACACTCCGCGCTCCTGCTGGGTCCATGCAGAGCGCGGACACGTGCGTCGGCGCAGAAAGATGCTCGTGCCATTCCCAGCCTCACAGAAGAAAGCGCAACCGCTTCCCTCCTCATTAGTCTTTGACACTGACGACGAAGATTTCAAGCCGTCGACAGTCGCGGGACCGCTAGCTGCCCTCTACAATGGAGCTTCGTCCCAGCGACGTGACCCGCTGTGAACCTACAGCAATAATTCACTGCCTAAGCCAGTCAACTATGCTCCAGCAGAGACATCGAGGGTTCCAGCAACCACCACCCGTTCCGGCCGCAGAGTCTTTGTGCCTGAACGTTACGGTGTAGTCACTTAAGAGATGTATGGCGTATTCGGTTGGTCGCTCCGATCCTCTGGATCGGAGTCGGCAGATGCGGAGGCAGCCCGCAATCGGAGCGCGAGAGGTAGCGTACCAACCGAATGGATCGACGATCTCAGAGCAGCGCGCCTGTAGCGCCACCGTGCAACCAGCGCGGGAAGCCGCCGGGTAAACGTCGACAAATGGGGTCGACCATCCGAGCTGGCGTCATCGTCTGAGCTGCTGGTTTAAGGGCGAGACGGATGGTACTATTTTGCCTCCGATCCGGCGTGCGGCGTCGGATGTCCGGCATGCGGCGCATGGCGATTCAGCACACACGGGGCGAACGAGCGATCAGCCGTAGGCTCCGCCCACATAGGGCGCCTCGGCATGCACACTTGGAGGACTTCGTATCCTCGTAATAAAGCAGAAAACAAACAATTTTGCACAGTCACGCTTCGTTATATAAGAAAATAATCACTACAACTACGCCTTCGCGAACGACGAGCACATCGCAACAGCTCGCCGTCACTCACGATTCCGAGAGGTAGGCCTAGCATGGCGGACGCCGGCCGTCGCCTACGCCGTTCACGATCACACGCGAGCTCGGCATAGAGCGCTTGTTTTTGTCAACACGATTAAGCTTTGTACTCGCATGTAATGCGTTAGCATACGCTATTAAGTTGCTCGGCGTCATCGATGTGAAGGCATTCGTCTGCGAGCTGCTGTAACACCATTTACGTTTAGTCCGCCTTCAGTAGCCGCCTTCTTTTCGATATGGTGCAGTTATGGCTTGGTACATGTGAACTCACCACACAAACGCTCAAAAACGCCACGAACACAATTCAACACACGTGTACGAAGTATTACGCGTCCGATTCTCTTCCCTTCTGAAATGCGCGCTCGCGCTGTCACCCTGTCACCTGCCGGTAAACGCGGCGTCTAGTGCCACGTGAGCCCCCCTCCCGGCCAGATCGCACCACGCTCTCACTTCGAAGTCAGAGCGGTCGGGAGCGCTCCGAGTCGGAGGCTGGCGCTCCGAAAGAACCAACCGAAGGTAGTTCGAGCGCTCGGATTTTGCCAACCGAACGCGCGACCACTTTTCAGAGCGCTCTAGAGCGCTCAAAAATCGCCCAACCGAATACGCCAGTAGATGTGGCATGGCGCCTCGCCTACTGTTACACGCACGCGCCGCGTAGTGTAAACGACGGACAGCCGAGCGCGCCCTCCCGGTGCGCGGATCGGATTACACCCCGAGAGCAGGCGCGTCCGGGCGCCTCTGAAATAAACGCGTTTTCTTACCATCAAGCCGTGTGGAGAGTCGCTTTCATTCGTGCTCCTCGAGCACACGACATGGCGGACCTCGACGGAGGAGTGATGGCGCTACAAGCATTTCACTGGTGTATAAAGCCGTATCGCTATCATCCAGACGCCATAGGGCATGGCAGCATCACTGGCATGACGTCTAATCCGTTTGTTTTCATCTTCCAGCTCGTCACTATTTTTCTGCTAATGCAGGCAGAGTGCGATGTACCGGGATGGCAAGCTGCGATCAACGCCTTACAACCGACTCTCCTCCTGGCTGTCAACGTGTAAACAGCACATGCGCACCTCAACGATATTTGGACTACGCCCCCTTCATGGACACCAGTTGGCGCTCTGGCGGGCCTCGACGGAGGAGTGACGGCGCTACAAGCATTTCACTGGAGTATAAAGCCAGATCGCAACCATCCAGACGCCATAGGGCATGGCAGCATCACTGGCATGACGTCTAATCCGTTTGTTTTCATCTTCCAGCTCGTCACTATTTTTCTGCTAATGCAGGCAGAGTGCGATGTACCGGGATGGCAAGCTGCGATCAACGCCTTACAACCGACTCTCCTCCTGGCTGTCAACGTGTAAACAGCACATGCGCACCTCTACGATATTTGGACTACGCCCCCTTCATGGACACCAGTTGGCGCTCTGGCGGGCCTCGACGGAGGAGTGACGGCGCTACAAGCATTTCACTGGAGTATAAAGCCAGATCGCAACCATCCAGACGCCATAGGGCATGGCAGCATCACTGGCATGACGTCTAATCCGTTTGTTTTCATCTTCCAGCTCGTCACTATTTTTCTGCTAATGCAGGCAGAGTGCGATGTACCGGGATGGCAAGCTGCGATCAACGCCTTACAACCGACTCTCCTCCTGGCTGTCAACGTGTAAACAGCACATGCGCACCTCAACGATATTTGGACTACGCCCCCTTCATGGACACCAGTTGGCGCTCTGGCGGACCTCGACGGAGGAGTGACGGCGCTACAAGCATTTCACTGGTGTATAAAGCCGTATCGCTATCATCCAGACGTCATAGGGCCCGGCAGCATCACTGGCATGACGTCTAATCCGTTTGTTTTCATCGTCCAGCTCGTCTCTATTTTTCTGCTAATGCAGGCAGAGTGCGATGTACCCGGAATGGCAAGCTGCGATCAACGCCTTACAACCGACTCTCCTCCTGGCTGTCAACGTGTAAACAGCACATGCGCACCTCTACGATATTTGGACTACGCCCCCTTCATGGACACCAGTTGGCGCTCTGGCGGGCCTCGACGGAGGAGTGACGGCGCTACAAGCATTTCACTGGAGTATAAAGCCAGATCGCAACCATCCAGACGCCATAGGGCATGGCAGCATCACTGGCATGACGTCTAATCCGTTTGTTTTCATCTTCCAGCTCGTCACTATTTTTCTGCTAATGCAGGCAGAGTGCGATGTACCGGGATGGCAAGCTATGATCAACGCCTTACAACCGACTCTCCTCCTGGCTGTGAACGTGTAAACAGCACATGCGCACCTCAACGATATTTGGACTACGCCCCCTTCATGGACACCAGTTGGCGCTCTGGCGGGCCTCGACGGAGGAGTGACGGCGCTACGAGCATTTCACTGGAGTATAAAGCCAGATCGCAACCATCCAGACGCCATAGGGCATGGCAGCATCACTGGCATGACGTCTAATCCGTTTGTTTTCATCTTCCAGCTCGTCACTATTTTTCTGGTAATGCAGGCAGAGTGCGATGTACCGGGATGGCAAGCTGCGATCAACGCCTTACAACCGACTCTCCTCCTGGCTGTCAACGTGTAAACAGCACATGCGCACCTCTACGATATTTGGACTACGCCCCCTTCATGGACACCAGTTGGCGCTCTGGCGGACCTCGACGGAGGAGTGACGGCGCTACAAGCATTTCACTGGAGTATAAAGCCAGATCGCAACCATCCAGACGCCATAGGGCATGGCAGCATCACTGGCATGACGTCTAATCCGTTTGTTTTCATCTTCCAGCTCGTCACTATTTTTCTGCTAATGCAGGCAGAGTGCGATGTACCGGGATGGCAAGCTGCGATCAACGCCTTACAACCGACTCTCCTCCTGGCTGTCAACGTGTAAACAGCACATGCGCACCTCAACGATATTTGGACTACGCCCCCTTCATGGACACCAGTTGGCGCTCTGGCGGACCTCGACGGAGGAGTGACGGCGCTACAAGCATTTCACTGGAGTATAAAGCCAGATCGCAACCATCCAGACGCCATAGGGCATGGCAGCATCACTGGCATGACGTCTAATCCGTTTGTTTTCATCTTCCAGCTCGTCACTATTTTTCTGCTAATGCAGGCAGAGTGCGATGTACCGGGATGGCAAGCTGCGATCAACGCCTTACAACCGACTCTCCTCCTGGCTGTCAACGTGTAAACAGCACATGCGCACCGCAACGATATTTGGACTACGCCCCCTTCATGGACACCAGTTGGCGCTCTGGCGGGCCTCGACGGAGGAGTGACGGCGCTACGAGCATTTCACTGGAGTATAAAGCCAGATCGCAACCATCCAGACGCCATAGGGCATGGCAGCATCACTGGCATGACGTCTAATCCGTTTGTTTTCATCGTCCAGCTCGTCACTATTTTTCTGCTAATGCAGGCAGAGTGCGATGTACCGGGATGGCAAGCTGCGATCAACGCCTTACAACCGACTCTCCTCCTGGCTGTCAACGTGTAAACAGCACATGCGCACCGCAACGATATTTGGACTACGCCCCCTTCATGGACACCAGTTGGCGCTCTGGCGGGCCTCGACGGAGGAGTGACGGCGCTACAAGCATTTCACTGGAGTATAAAGCCAGATCGCAACCATCCAGACGCCATAGGGCATGGCAGCATCACTGGCATGACGTCTAATCCGTTTGTTTTCATCTTCCAGCTCGTCGCTACCTTTCCAATAATGCCGGCAGAGTGCGATGTACTGGGATGGCAAGCTGCGATCAACGCCTCACAACCGACTCACCTCCTGCCTGTTGGCCCCGCCACGATGGTCTGGTGGTTATGGCGCTCGACCGCTGACCCGAAGGTCGCGGGATCGAATCCCGGCCGTGGCGGCTGCATTTTCGATGGAGGCGAAAATGTTTGAGGCCCGTGTACTTAGATTTAGGTGCACGTTGAAGAACCCCTGGTGGTTGAAATTTTCGGAGCCCTCAACTACGGCGTCTCACATAATCATATCGTGGTTTTGGGACGTTTAACCTCAAATATTATTATCCTCCTGCCTGTCAACATCTCAACAGCCCATGCGCACCTCAACGATATCTGAACTATGCCACCTTCATCGACAACAGTTGGTGCTCTGGCGGGCCTCGACGGAGGAGTGACGGCGCTACAAGTATTTTACTGGAGTATAAAGCCGGCTCGCAACCATCCAGACGCCATAAGGCACGGTAGCATCACTAGCATGACGTCTAATCCGTTTGTTTTCATTGTCCAGGGGAGAAAACACTACGGCAAATGCTTTCGCTCAAATAACCTTTGTCTAGTTGTGCTGCCGTGCCCAGGGCTGCTCTGCTTATTATAGACTGAAATGCTGTGTCACATTGAGAAATTACTGTTACTTTGTGGGGACGTTGAAATGAACCGTGGACCTGGAACAGGCCTAACCGTCCTCTTTAAACAGATTCAACCAATTGCTCATGATGTCAAGGAAATAAAGAATGACCGGCTCACTGCCATAGAATCCAAACTGGAAAAAGTAGCAGCACTTGATGGAAGGTTTCCTCATGTGTGACCCTGGTAAACAAATTATAGCAATCACTTTCTGCTATGGAAGTCAGACTAGACGACCTTGAAAACCGTTCGCGACGGTCTAATCTAATAGTGTATGGAATTCCAGACAACGGCAAAGAAAATGACAGGGACCTTGCTGAAATGGTTAATGAAGATGTAATAAAGAAGGTACTCGGATTAGAACCCCTGGCTGTCGAACGGATACATAGCCTTGGAAGACCTTCAGCCAATAATGCACGGCCGATAATACTAAAGCTTCTAGATTTCCCGGAAAAAGACTACCATACTGAAGAATTGCTATAAATTAAAGGGATTAAAGATCGCAGTAGGGGAAGATTTCACTCCCCGTGTACGCGACATCAGAAAGAAACTGTGGCAGGCAGCTGAGGCAAGGAAACTAGCAGGTGAAAAGATAAATCTTGTGTGACAAATTAAAAATCAACAACGAAGCGGTTGAATGGGACGAGGTAGCAAACTCCATTCGGCCTATTAAGCGCAACCCTCACCAAAAAAACGAAGAATCCCAAGTGCGCGTGTTGCGACGACGCAACACTCAGCCACGCACCAAGTAAAGTTCGCAAACATAAACGTTCGCGGCATTCTTCTAAAGACAACCCGGCTAGAATCATTTTTACTCAGCATAGATCCTGACTTTGTCGCACTCACCGAAACGTGGCTGTCAAGTGACGTCAGGGACTTCAGGATAACGCCGCCCAACTATTTAATCTTACGCAAAGGCAGAACTACACGGGAGGGAGGCGTGGCCATCCTAATAAGAAAAGATATCATAGTGTATTGTATGGGGCAGCGCTAGAACGAATACAAGGACGAGAAAAGAAAGGACGTGCGCTGTACTCACAACTGAAATTTCATTGGAAAAAGCGTCACTTATATATCCAGCATAGTCCAAATCATTGTCATCAAAGGTGCCCCGTGAAACACGTCAAGGCGATATAAGCAGGAAGAGAGCCTCGTGCAAATCATACACAGCATAAAAACAGACAATAAGAAAAACATTACGAAGTGGCACTATACTATGGACGTGTGCCTGCCTGAGATAATATAATTCTTTACATGACAGATCTATGGATGCTTGGCTGATGCATTTTTCTTTTAATCTGTTGATGTGAAATGCTTCTATTATTTCTCTTGTCGTTTTAATGTGATGACGTGAAAGAATGACAGTGTGAATAAAGTGTGGATTACATCCAAACGAACGGCAATTGTTGACCAGATGATACGAAGTGGCATTAGATGAGGTGAGCGAGCGTAGGTGTTCTTGCAGTCTAATGTTCATGCACCTCCCGCTTTGTCCAACATAAACTTTACCGCACGACAAAGGAATCATATATACTGGACGTATCTTGCAGGGCATGAAGCTGTGGACATATTTAGTATTACATCCAGCTTTAACAGAAGAGCCTGCTGCCCCATACATTACACTATGAACCGTAACCAACTCGCCCACCTTTCCGTTATTCTGCCAGAAAAGATATCGCCTTGACGGCCCTGCCCGATGTCGAAGGGATGGAAGCAGCTTTTTTTGTAAGATGCACTTGACCGCCTGTCCAATGGTCACACTCGGAAGCAATGCATTCCCTGTATCAATACCTGACATTCACGGTCTTGCATGCAGGCTTATACTTGATGGCGATTTTAACCTCCCTGATATCGACTGGCTCACTATGACCCATCAGTCATCTTCGTCGGACATTATTATTGATACTATGCCGACATTTAATATATCTCAAATTGTTAAAGAGCCCACTCGTGTACAAGGGTGTTCTTCAAATATGCTTGACTTATCTTTTACTTGTGACCACTTTCCCGCAGATGAGGCCATCATTGAGCTAACAGATGGTATATCAGATCACTAGATAGTATTATCAAGGAAAGAAGTGGAAATTTTAAGGGCTCCTTTTTCTTTGTTATACACAATATTAATGAGAACTAACAGACAATAATGCCAAGGAAAGTATAGGGGACGTTATTAGTGTAGCGAAGCGTTCCTACTCAGTAATGGGTCGTCCTCTCGAGCGCCTTCCAGTGGGTCGTTCTCTTCTCTGAGAGCACGCTCCTCGTGCAGAGAGTCGGCCCCGCTTTGAATGTCGCTGCCGTGCGCCGTCGCTGAGTGCCCGTTAATAAACGTCTCGACAATTTGGTGGAGAGTGCTGTGCCCTTTAAACAACTACGGTCCGCATTCGATGCCCTTGGAGCTTCGATCCCGTACCGTGCCTGCTACCCTGACTCAAGACGCCGCCCAGCAAACACCTCCTCTTGCACCGACGCCATGTCCGGGTGTCCCCCGCATCCGCGACCCTCCTATCTTCACCGGCGCGGATGGCACCGACGTCGAGGACTGGCTCGCGATCTACGAGCGTGTGAGCGTCCCCAATAAATGGGACGAGGCAGGCAAACTGGGCAACCTCGTTTTCTACCTGGCGGGTGTGGCAAGTCTATGGTACAACAACCACGCATCCGATTTCGCTACGTGGTCCGCTTTCAAGACCGCCATCATCGACGTGTTTGGCCGCCCTGCCGTTCGCAAGCTGCAAGCCAAACAGCGTTTACGTGAACGAGCCCAGCAGTCCGGTGAGTCTTTCACGAGATACATTGAAGACGTCCTCGACTTGTGCAAGAAAGCCAACGCAACCATGTCTGAAGCCGACAAGATCCGGAACGTCATGAAAGGCATCGACGACGATGCCTTCACTATGCTACTCGCCAAAAACCCTCGCACCGTGGCAGAGGTCATCACGCTGTGCCAAAGCTACGAGGAGCTACGCCGGCAGCGGCTGATGACGCGTCGACCCCCATCACGCGACGGCGACCTCGCTGCCTTGTCGGCCGTGTCGGACCACTCCGTCTTACTCGCCGAAATCAAGTCATTCGTGCGGGAGGAAATTGCCCGCCAATTCTCCCTACTGGCCTTCTCTCACCCGCAGGATGGTGTACACTCGTCGACCACACTGCTGCCTCCCCTACGCCGGGCTATTGAGCAGGAAATCGCGGAGGTCATGCCGGAATACCAGCAGCCCCCTCCGGCGTCTGCGCCGCTCAATTACGCACACGTTGCAGCCAGGCCGCCCCCAGCACTCCCTGTGGTGCCCCCGCTAACATAAGCTGGAGCCGTCGCCAGGCCTCAGGCCTTCGAAGCGAGTGTGCCGGCTGCGTACGCCGACATCATCCATACGCCCCGACTCCAGCCCACCATGCAGTCGCCATATCAGCAGCCGCCCCGTCCCTCGCATCCTGCCACGTGGATGGGACCTAGCCCGGCAAACCGATGGCGCACTTCCGCCAGCCGCCCGATCTGCTTTGCGTGCGGTTGCGTAGGTCCCGTCGCCCGCTATTGCAACCGCGTGCAGCCGCCTCGAGTCGGATCAGCCGTCACCAACCAGTCCAGCCGCCCGTATTATGACCCGCTGCCGCCTATGTCACGGACGTCACGGCCACGTCCACCTATCCGTCGTTCACCGTCCCCACGACGCCGCTCACTGTCACCGATGCGGCCTCATCCGGTCGCACGAGACCAGGAAAACTAGTCGTCGCTGTCCAAGAGGCAAGGGCTGCGACGCTATCGAACAGCCAAGGCCCTCAGCAAAGCCCGTCAAACGTAGTTGACGTGTTTGTAGATGGTGTGCGCACACAACAACAAGGCTTGTTGGTGCCATTTGCGACCGCGCAAGTCATTCAGGGCGACACCGATATTTTAACACGAAGGTGTTTTATGCGGGGGTCCACCAAGACTTCAGTGACGTATTTCCGTCACGGAAATGACGTCGAAAAAGTATACACAATCAGATGGCAAAGAAAAAAAGGTACCGTCAACGGGCATCGAACCCACGACCGCTCGGTCCGCAACAACAGATGCCGGGCACGCTATCCACTGCGCCACGGTCACAGACTCTGGAGGCTTTACGAACGCGCCTTTTATATCTACCACTCTCCCGGTCGGCTGGGTGGTGTTGACCTCTGGGAGTGCTAAGGTAAAGTAATTCGTCATTGCTGTGGCCTCCGCGACTAGCACCTGCAACGCGTTTACGCGTCCGTCCCATTCGGCGCGTTTTCAATAGAAGTTGAATTTTGTCAATTAACACCTTAACACACCGCGAGGTGGCGACCTTTGCCCAAGCGTCGCAAAAGCGTCGGCCTCGCTCAGCATCACGCTAATACAAACAAAAAAAAATTACACCATCGCCCGCTAAAGGGGACCATGAGGCGATGCGAAGCCGGAGCACTTGCACGATCGCGTTCCGTTGGCGTTCGTTGGGCATGCTACCGACCTCGCGTCGTGGAACGCGAAGAGGGACGCTACGCGCGTCGTATCTTCCATCTAGCCTGGCCGTTAATTCTCACAGAGCGAGCGGGGAACGCGGTCGACAGGCGGGCGAGAGGGGGGCAGCGTGAGAGAGGAGAGAGAAGCGAAGGGGACGCGCATGCGCTCGAGCTCATCGCGGCGTTGCGCAGGAGAAAATTTCGGCATGTCTAGCCAATGCCACCTACAGAGGAAGAGTGGAAAGGGGGAGGAGAGAGGGGGAGGGGAGAAGGGAAGGGGAGATGGAAAGCGGAGAGGGGAAGGGGAGAGGGAAAGCGGAGAGGGGAGGTGGAGAGGGGAGGGGGTGAGTGGATAGGAGGTGTGTGGAGAGGGTATGCGCATGCGCAGTAAGGGTGGTCACGCCGCACACCACCACCACCACCGGATTGAGCTGCGCCTTAAGATACTTCGCATCTAATAGCTCTGCGACGCACGCCTGCCTCACCTGGCTGTAACAGCGCGTTCCATGCTCACGCGCTCGCCCCGAGAAAAATCGCGGCCGGGCTACCGGGGCGGCTCGACGCGCTTTGCGTTTCCCTCTAGTCCGGCCGTGGTGTTCAATCACATTTTAACATGCCGCGGGATGGCGACCAAGTTCTGCGTCCAATATGCGACGCTCTTCTGGCTATCACACCTCGTTCTCTGAATACGCTTTCATCGTTAACTACTACAGCTACCACAAGGGTTTCTTTAATCATTTAACATGGACGTTAGTCGTCGGGATGGAGACGTACCACCAATCATCAAAGTGGGTGCATACACGTTAAACGGCGCCATTAGCTGCCAGACATCAATATACATTGTGCAAACTCTCTTATATCAATGTACAGTAAGCATTCAGTTACTTCTGTAAGGGCCCGCTTTACTTTCGGGTTATTCCGATTCCTATGACGGAAGGATCAACCGTGTTTTAGGGGCGAAGCTCCTTAAAGCGGCACCCGTTCGTACCTCGTAGTGCGTAACCAGTCGTAACGCTAGTACCAGATCTTGACCTCCAAGGTGGTGGCGGTGGGAGATTTCTCCTGTGCGTTGTTGAACAATAAAAAATTCGCAGCGTGCGCGTTAACTAAAAGCCGAATTCTTCTGTCTTTCATTCCCCATTAGCAGCCATTGGCATGTTCCAGTAGGAAACGTTAGTAGAAGTAGAAGTGTATGTGTTAGCTAAAAGCCGACTTCTTCTGTCTCTCATTCCCATTAGCAGCCATTGTTTACCTCCAAGGTAGTGCCTGGTGAGATTTCTCCTGTGCGTGATTAAACAATAAAAATTTTTTGTTACGAACCCATCCCCGTACATTGTTCGGTTGGTGCGAGGGGAATGTCTCGGCAGAGCGGAAGCCATCGAAGACGCACAAGTTATGGACGCACCGGGTGACACGCACTGCGCCATCTCCCATTCGCTCAGTGCTGTTTCCACATCTGATTCGTCACCCGCTGATGTATTTGGTTCCTCGATTGCTGAACACCTTACGTCGGTCGAGCGTTCCCAGCTTCTATGCCTGTTGGAAGAATTTCGTTCTTCGTTCGATATAGCGCAAACTTCTCTCGGCCGCACGTCTGCTGTCACGCATCGCATCGACACTGGCGCCCAACCACCACTGCGGCAACGTCCATATCGCGTGTCGCCAACAGAGCGTCGTGTAATTACCGAGCAAGTCGAAGACATGCTTCGCCGCGATGTTATTCGACCCTCAAACAGGGCGTCTCCAAACAGGGCGTCTCCTGTCCTTCTCGTTGCGAAGAAGGACGGCTCTGTGCGGTTCTGTGTGGACTACCGACGACTCAATAAGATCACCCGTAAGGACGTTTATCCCCTACCTCGAATAGACGATGCCATTGACAGCCTGCAAGGAGCAGAGTTCTTTTCATCGCTCGATTTGCGCTCAGGGTACTGGCAAGTCCCCATGGCTGATGACGCTCGACTGAAGACAGCGTTTGTCAGACCCGACGGCTTGTACGAATTCAACGTCATGCCGTTTGGGCTGTGCAATGCGCCCGCGACCTTTGAGCGCATAATGGATACCGTTCTGCGCAATTTGAAATGGCACACGTGCCTATGCTACCTCGACGACGTCGTTGTTTTTGCCCCGGACTTCTCAACACACTTTCAACGCCTGCGGCAGGTTTTGACGCGCTTGAGCGACGCCGGCTTACAACTGAATCTCAAGAAGTGCCGATTTGCAGCACGGCAGCTGACGTTACTAGGATACGTGGTGTCCAAGGACGGCATCCTCACAGATCCAGCCGAGCTTCGGGTCGTGACAGAGTTCCCCAAACCTACGTCCGTCAAAGAACTGCGCAGTTTCGTAGGACTATGCTCCTACTTTTGGCGCTTCATCCGAAACTTCGCGACTATCATATCACCGCTGACGAAGCTCCTTGGAAGTAGCGGGCCCCTCAATTCGTGGTCGTCAGAGTGCGACGAGGCATTCGGAAAGCTACGTCGTTTGTTGACTTCTCCCATTCTACGCCACTACGACCCTACGGACCCTACAGAGGTACACACGGACGCCAGCGGTGTTGGCCTCGGTGCTGTCCTTGCGCAGCGCAAACCTGGGTTCCCGGAATATGTCGTCGCATATGCAAGTCGTACGCTTACTAAAGCCGAGACCAACTACACCGTCACGGAGAAAGAATGCCTGGCAATCATTTGGGCCCTTACAAAGTTCCGACCTTATTTGTATGGTCGCCCATTTGATGTCGTCACCGGCCATCATGTACTGTGCTGGTTGCCGTCACTGAAGGATCCCTCAGGCCGTCTTGCCCGTTGGACACTTCGCCTGCAAGACTACGACATCCGCGTGCTGTACCGCAACGGACGTCAGCCGACGTCCGTTGCGGTACAGCGCCGGTAAGGCGCCGACGCGTGCTTCCAGCGGGACTTCCTTGATAACAGTTTCCGCCATAGTTGCGGTGTGTGCAACAGATTGTGGTTCTCAAACAATCTAGTCACAATATCTTCCAACGGACGCCGACGCCCTGTCACGGTCTCCCTTGCCTGCCGACAATGCCCACAACTCAGCGTCTCAATTTGTCGTTTCTTCCATCGATATTCACACCATCGCTACCGAGCAGCGCAAGGACCAATGGATTGCGTCACTGATAGACTTGCTCACTGATCCATCGGCAACACCATCCACTCGCTTGTTGCGTCGTCAAGCCCACCATTTCGCCGTTCGCGAGGGCCTGCTCCACCGACGCAATTACAACGGCGACGGTCGCCAGTGGCTTCCAGTAATATCCCGCAGTCTGCGTTCTCACATCTGCGAGTAGTTCCACTCTGATCCGCAGTGTGCACACTCTGGGGTATCGAAAACCTACCACCGCATTCGCCAACGTTACTTTTCGCGAGGAATGTACCGCTACGTGGAGAAGTTCGTTCGCTCCTGCATCGATTGTCAGCGCCGCAAAACTTCAACGCACCTGTCGCCGGCAGGTCTGCAACCTCTACCTTGCCCTGACCGACCGTTTGGGCGCGTTGGCATCGATTTATATGGGCCACTTCCCCTGACGTCCGCTGGTAACCGCTGGGCCATCGTCGCTGTAGACCACCTCACGCGATACGCTGAAACTGCTGCCCTCCCTGCGGCTACAGCGAGCGATGTGGCCTCCTTCCTGCTCCACCGATTCATGCTGCGTCACGGTCCACCCCAGGAGCTGCTCAGTGATCGAGGTCGTGTCTTCTTGTCGGAAGTCGTCGAAGCCATTCTCAAAGAGTGCAACGTTGTTCACCGCGAAACTACTGCTTACCACCCGCAGACGAATGGCCTCACCGAACGCTTCAACCGCACCCTAGTCGACATGCTCTCGATGTACGTCGCCGCCGACCACACGAATTGGGATGTCATTCTGCCCTTCGTCACGTACGCCTACAATACCGCTCCTCAGAGCACTACTGGTTTCTCACCATTTTTCTTGTTGTATGGCAGGCACCCGCCGCACACCATCGACACAATCCTTCCCTACAAGCCGGATCGATCTGAATGTGCGCCTATTTCTGCCACAGCCAGACTTGCTGAGGAGTGTCGCGAGCTCTCCATGACCTTTACTACGCATAACCAAGAGCGGCAGAAAAGCATTCGCGGTGGCACCACCAGTTCTGTGCCCACGTTCCTTCCTGGAGCGCTGGTATGGCTCTCGGTCTCAGCCACTGCACCTGGGCTCTCTTCCGAACTACTGCCCAAATACGAAGGCCCCAGCGTGTCGTCGAACGCACATCCCCAGTCAATTACCTGATCGAACCCATCGACCCATCTTCGGACATGCGCCGTCGAGGGCGCGACATTGTCAACGTGGCGCGCCTGAAGCCCTACCATGACCCGCTCATAGTGACAAGCTGCTAGGTCGCCAGGCGGCTCCCTTTTCGTAGCCGGGGTAATTGTAGCGAACCGTTCCTACTCAGTAATGGGTCGTCCTCTTGAGCGCCTTCCAGTGGGTCGTTCTCTTCTTTGAGAGCACGCTCCTCGTGCAGAGTCGGCCCCGCTTTCACTGTCGCTGCCGTGCGCCGTCGCTGAGTGCCCGTTAATAAACGTCTTGACATTAGCGGCCCGCACAGCGCTTTTACAGCAACCATAACTCAGACGATAGAGCAATCCATCTTCAGTCACGTCAGCACCCTCGAAGCCAGAAATACGCAGCGATTTCACGAACTTACAGCACCGTACATCACTCAGATGGAATCAGTCATAGGAAAATACAATCGTCAGATAAGTCAACTCAACGAAGGCAAGCATACCAAGGGCGTCAAGCAGCTGTCAGGGCGACGCGACATGCCAGCTACAGCCCTACACACCAATCTAGACAGCGACGACGCCTCCACCACGCAACATGATGGCTAGCCGCGGTGCACAGTTTACAGTAATACAGTGGAACTGTCGCAGTTTTCGGCGTAAAGCAGCGTCGCTGCATCAATATATCAAAACCTTAGAATCGACACCAGAAGTAATAGCTTTACAAGACGTCGGGCAACACGCAGCCAAACTATCCACTTACACGGCTTACGCTAGTGCCGATGGCATATCGGCAGTTACGTTCGTAAATAACCAATATGCTGCTCTCCAGCACGACCTCGACCTCAGGGCTGCTAGCTTACAATACGTATTTATTCAATTTTTGCCGCTCAACAAATCCTATCATTCAATATACGTTCTAAATATATACAGTCGTCCAGCGGACCGGCACCATACGTTTACTGAGGTCATCGGCAAGGCTAAAGCCATTGCAGTACGGGCTCCCCTGCTAGTGGTGGGCCACTTTAACGCCAAACATGCAGATTGGGGTTACGCCATGGAGGACGCCAAAGGGCGCAAGCTACATAACCTAATGACCATAGAAGGGCTCACGCTGCTCACGGACGCGGACTATCCCACTCGGATTGGCAACAGCGTATCGCGAGACACATGTCCAGACCTTACCATGACTCTCAATGCACCGCATCCAAAATGGCTAAACTCCCAAGAAGCGCTGGGCAGCGACCATTACCTCATCCATACCACCATAAAATATGGTTTTCATAAAGTACGCAATAAATCAGTCCAACTGGTGGACTGGCAAGTCTTTCGCAAGACAGAAAACTTTCCGTTTCACCAGCTGCCCAATTCATATGACGAATGGGCGCGAACACTTATGCAGCTCAAGCTGGAAGTGACCAAATCAATCAACTGACCGGGACACCCCAGCAGTAGATCAGCACCTGTTGCATCTCTGGTACGCAAGACGGCAACTGACCAAACGATGGAAGCGCCAGAGGCTTAACCGCAAGCTCAGACTTCGTATCACGCAGCTCACGGCACAAGCAGAAGAATATGCAGCCAAACTTGCGAAAGAAAATTGGTTCGCCAAGTGTGACGCACTAACGGGCACATTACACACTAAATCAGCCTGGCATTTACTCAGGTATCTCATAGACCCGGACCAATCGCGTGGAGCCGCCCGTCGAAACCTTCAGCGGGCAATCCATGCTTATGCAGGAGACACTGCTCAACTCTTTCGGAATCTGGAGGACAAATACATCAATACCTCTGTGAGCGCTGACCACGTCCCCGATTACAGCGGACTCGCAAACCCGGAAATGGACCGAGACTTCACGGCTGCGGAAATTAGAGCGGCAATTGATATGATGCGTCGTGGAACGGCTCCAGGTCCAGATCAAATTACTACCACCCTTATGGCCAACTTAAGTGACGACATGCTCAATATTTTTACTGATCTGATTAATAAGTATTGGGTAGATGGTATCCTTCCTCAGGAATGGAAATCGGCCGAGATTACCTTTATTCCCAAACCCGGAAAGCCAATCAATATTGACAACCTTCGTCCCATTTCCTTGACCTCTTGTGCAGGCAAGGTAATGGAGAAGGCACTCCACATTAGGCTCACTGCATACATGGACGCTAATGACCTCTTCCCGAATACAATGTTTGACTTTAGAGCGCATTTATCGGCACAAGATGTTCTATTTCAACTAAAGCACGACATAATTGATCGCCCCAGTGGAGCCACGCAACAGGAGCGTGCCCTTCTGGCCATTGACTTTGAAAAAGCCTTTGATAATATCCGGCACTCGGCTATCGTGGCCAACCTGGCTAGAATAGGCAGCGGTGAACGTACATACAATTACGTGCGCAACTTCCTGCACAACCGTCGCCTGATCATACGAGTAGGCGACGCTAAATCAGCCCCCATCACAATGGGAGACTCTGGAACACCGCAAGGGGCAGTAATCTCGCTACTGTTATTTAATATAGCATTACTGGATCTTCCTAAGGCACTCAACGAGATACTCGGAATCAAGCACCTAATATACGCTGATGATGTTACTATATGGACCAACACCGGCAGCATGGGACAAATGGAAGAAGCGCTTCAACGGGCTGCGGATACTGTGGAACGCATCGGTCGGACATGTGGACTTCGATGCTCCCCCACTAAATCAGAATTGCTGGTATTTAGGCAACGTGGCAACCACATTCCTTTGAATGTACAACTTGCTCAATCCCCGGTCAAGGAAGTGGAAACCATGCGCGTCCTCGGAGCACACATTAATAATCAGGGCAACAACAAGGCAGCAATTCAAAGACTCCGTACTACCTGTACCAATATCTCCCGAATGATATCTAGAATTGCCAATCGACACCGTGGCATGAAGGAAGCGGACATACTGCGTCTTGTACAGGCCTTTGTGATCAGTCGTGTCACTTATAGCTTGCCGTACCTGCGCATCCTGAAAAAAGACGAACTCAACTTAGACCGCCTCCTACGAACGTCATATCGGAAAGCTCTTAATCTACCACCATGGGCCATGAATGACCGACTGCTTGCGATGGGCATCTATAATACAGCCTCAGAGCTCTTCGAAGCACATCGCACTAACCAAGTTATACGACTCACTCGTACGAAAGCGGGTCGCGCCACGCTAGACGCCGTCGGCATCAATCCACCAATTCAGGTCGCCCATAAACTGTCACTACCACCAGAATGGCAGAAGGAAGTCCGTATTAGCCCTTTGCCACGTAATATGCACCCCGTCCACCACGAAAACAGGCGAGCTGCCAGAGCCAAAATATACAACAAATATTCGGATTGTGAAGATGCCTTCTTTGTAGATGCCGCCGGACCCCTGCACAACCGCACCACGGCAACCGTGGTAAACAGGGGACAGGTCATGGACTGCGTCTCGGCTACCGGAATCGATATTACAGCCATGCACTGGTCGACCGATCCCGGACGGCGGCAAGAGCCAATGGTCTTCCGGACTAGGAGGTCCAACCACTAGAGACTCCACTTGTATGCCAATAAATGTTTTATTCTCTCTCTCTTGACATTAGTAGTAAATGTAATGTAAATGTGAAGAAAGAAAAATGGACGATAAGATAGCTTGCCGCGGGCAGGGACCGAACCTGCGACCTTCGAATAACGCGTCCGATGCTCTACCAACTGAGCTAAGCGGCGCTGACTGACGCTCCCACATTTCAATACACATATATACCCCATAAAGTGGACGGAGGATGGCCGCCGCGGTAGCTCAGTTGGTAGAGCATCGGACGCGTTATTCGAAGGTCTCAGGTTCGGTCCCTGCCCGCGGCAAGGTAGCTTTTCGTCCACTTTTCTTTCTTCACATTTACTTTACATTTACTACTAATAACGTCCCCTATACTTTCCTTGGCGTTATTGTCTTAGTTCTCGTTAAGATAGTATTATGTTCGATTCTCTTGCATGAACGTATCAAGCATTCAAATTCAGTTTTGTCCTTTCTCGTTTTCAGCAACGCTGATGACACTAGTATACTGGACCACTTATCACACGAATTTAGTTCATTTGAGCAGCTTGCCGGTCATCCGGATGTTGACATCGAAACGTGGCAGATATTTAAAGAAGTTGTATCGTATTGCATCTCTCACTACATACCTTCTAAAACAAAGAAAGAAAATTCAATCCATGGATAAATTGTGACATTATTCATGCAGAGCGTAAACCGTCTAAGAAAGTCTTCGAAACAAACATCGAATCCCATAACTGGTAAGAACCTTGCCGAAGCCATCATTTCAATGAAGTCTCAAATAAGAGCAGCCAAGAATCACTACTTCTCTTATACTCTACCTAATTTTCTTAACGATGCACCTCAAAATAAAAAAAAAGATAGTACAATGTCTCCAGAAGAAAGTAGAGACCGAGCTAATCTGTTCAACAACTACTTTCACTCAATTTTCACTATAGACAACGACATCCCACCATCTCTTGAAATTCATGGCGTAAACCCCATTGAACCTCTCCGCATAAAGGAAGCAGGTATATTTGACCTTTTGCTAAAAACAAAGATCAAGAAACAACTAGTACCTGATAATATACCGAATGCGTTTCTCATCCGTTACGCCGAATGGATAACTTAATATCTGTTTATTATGTTTAACATGTCCCTAACAAAGTCTATGCTGCCCAATGACTGGAAATTGGCACAGGTCATACCAATTCACAAATCGGGTAGTGAAGCTGACGTCGCTAATTATCGCCTGATATCCTTAACAAGCACAATCTGTAAAATATTTGAGCACGTTATTCTTAAACATATAACTACTTACCTTGAAAACGAGAACATTTTCACACCATCTCACCACGGGTTTCCAAGAGGTCTTTGCACCGTTACGCAACTTACTGAATTAATACATGAATTGTCACGGCCATTGACCACCAAAAGCAGATCGACCTTATCTGACTGGACTTTTCAAAAGCATTTGACCGGGTTTCGCATCAAAAGCTCATAAACAAATTGCAGGCGACATTAGGTAAATGACCAACCACGAAATCGATTAGTGCATATCTAACCAAGCGGACGCAGTTTGTGAAAATAAACCAGCAAACATCGGAATTAACGGAAGTTACCTCAGGTGTACCACAGGGCAGCGTCTTAGCTCCTATTCTATTTCTCATTTTTATCAACTATTTGTCCCAATCCATCGGAACGAACATAAAGCTTTTCGCAGACGATTGTATTATTTACAGAGAAATTAACTCTCCTTGAGATCATATGATCCTCAGCAATGCTCTGTTATCGGTGTCAGATTGGTGCACGAAAGGGCAGACAACATTAAACGTAAAAAATCAGCCTTGTTTACAATAACCCGTAAATACAACATTTCATATTTTGCCTACACTAATGGCGACACGCTACTAACTTCCCTCAAACAGCATAAGTATCTTGAACTAGTGATTTCTAGTGACCTTAGGTGGAGGTACATGTTAGCTACGTTGCATCTTCAGCCTTGAAAAGATTATTTTTCCTTAAAAGACGACTACGATCCGCACCACCTCAAACAAAACTCTTAGCCTATAAAACCTTCATTCGGCCTACAATAGCATACGCTTAGTCGGGTTCCCGGCCACAAATAACTTAATTAAAAAGCTAGAAAGTGCGCAAAGAAAGGCGGTTAGGTTTATCTACAACAAATACAGTTCGCTCGATTCACCCACCGAATTAATCGCATGAGCTGCGCTACTAACATTACGAAATCGCGCTAAACTCTCACGCCTAAAATTGGTCTTCCAACTTATTCATAAACAGCTAAACATCGGCAGCTTTATGCTCATATCCATTTCAGAAACCAGACAGTAACGCCACAAACAACCATTATCTTTTCAGGAATACCGTTTCAACAGCAACTGCATCAAGTCTTCTTTCTTCTCACAGTCAATTAGAGAATGGAATAGGTTACCCGGCTGTATAACTAATAGTAACGATTTGAATACTTTTTTGACGTTGCTTGATAACCATATTCGTGCCCCGCATAGCTAAATTGATGTTTTTTTCTCTCCTTTACTTGTACACTTCTTGAGTGCCTTTTGATTATGTTAATTATATCAGTGCCATACGCAGTAAATTTTCTTTCATGTTTATCAGTGACATTTTTTGCATGTTATTGAAATGGTCCACTGTGTACCAAATCTGAGTTCTAAATGTTTTTTCACCACATTGCTTATGCTCCCATACAATCCATAGAATATCGTATTAGATCTGTAGTCATACCTTTTCACTTTTTCAATGTATGTGTATCTCTCGTATCTTTTGGTTGCCCTCCTGCAATAGTCTCCATTGGGACTGGCAGTATGTCAAAATAAATAAACTTCCTTCACAAGATGTCCGGGTACCTGCATCGTGTGCTGCGACCACTTGAAGACAGAAACAACACGTACTACATATGTCCGCCACTCCGGAGACTTCATAGGCAAGATACGTGACATCGCCCTCAAGGATGACGATATTCTGGTGTCTTTTGACGTCCAGTCTTTAATCACCAGCACACGTTCTGCACACGTTCTGCACGCTCAGACAACTCGCGCCCTAGGAAACATGCTTCTGTGCCGTGTGTTCCTGGGATCAGCGGGCCCCTTGCGCGTGTTCTGCACCTCTACGATGTTCAGGAAGCGCATGTGCCAACGAACAGGTTGACGATGGAGGCTTGTTGGCAACACATTTTCAGTAGGTTCCCTTGTAGCGCACAAAAAAGACAGGACAAATGTAGGCACACAAAGAAACACGTAGTGGCCTGTGTGTCCACGTGTGTGTACTTTGTCATTTTATTGCGATAGCAATTATATGGACAGTCTCCACGGGTTTTTGCCGTCGCCGTTGCCGTTGCCGTCATGTCCTTCCGGTATGAAGTCCAAACCGATAAATTCCCCCCGCTCATCGTATGTTCTACAGCGGCTAAAAGCACGCGAGCGCGGGCGACGAACGAGGCCGAAGCAGAGATCAAACGAGCCGTCCCGTTTCCGTCGCTCCAAGGGTGCATGCGATAACACCACCCCGCTCGAGAGGCCTGCCATCGAAGCAGACAGGAAACGCCCCACCTATCTTTAACGAGCATTAAAAAAGACGCGAAGAAGCGAGGGGGGGGGGGGAGGTCGAAGTGATGCCATCACACAACATTAAACACAACAGAAACGGCATTGCTCTCATGTTTTCTGCGCCCAGAAAACTGTCCGGGCTGTGCAAAAGCATCACAGGAGGGAACAAGGACGCAAGCAGGGGGTGTGGGAAAAGACACTCTACCATTTTTTACAAAATGCATGATGTCTATAGTGTATCAGATACCTGTCTCCTGCGGTCGGTCCTACGTGGGCCATACGGGCCGTTGCGTGAACGACCGCATGCGGCAAGATCGCAATTTACGACCAACTGGCACGGGAGGGCATTTGCGCTTGGATTGCAAGAGGTGTGGATGCACACCCCATTTTGCGAGTGTCTCGATTGTGCGGAGGGAACGCAATAGACTGGAAAGAGAAATATGCGAATTTTTCCACATTAGGAAGTTGGGCGCTGAATTATGTGTCAGTGAACCTTCGGTGCAGATAACTGAGAAAGAATTTCATTACATTGATAATCTATAATTTCCCATCTAGCACACGTGTTAAGATCCGCTTAAGATAAGGAAAGAGGGGGTGGGGGTGCGTACTAGAGTGTATGTTGACGTGATGGTGTTTTTTACGCATGCGTGGTGGTGTCTTAGGAAAAACCGCTTTTTAATAAACTTCAGTTGTATGTCCAGCCTTGTCCTGTGCGTTTTTCTTGAGCTCGTGTTTGAAATTGCTGGAACCCTTCACTACTCATCATGTACCAAATGACCCAGCAAACTACACTCCTAAACGGCTACCAATACTAACTGGATGTAGACTGTTATTTTCTAAGGGCTTTTAGGGGCGAAGCTTCTCATGCCGTGGGTCTGTCCATCCTCCGTTTGTTCGTAGCGTTGTAGTAGCAACCTCTAGCTCGTGAGAAGCGCGCGTTCTCGTATGCAGTAGAAGAAGACGACGTTGACGAGTGAGACTCTCGTGCGTGTTCGCCTGTGTGGCATTCTTTCTTCTTTACTGCGCGCGTTCTGGAATGCAGTAGAAGAAGACGACGCTGACGAGTGACACTCTCGTTGCGTGTTCGCCTGTGTGGCGTTCATTCTTCTTTACTACGTCTCGTGTTTTCAACGACACCCGAAGAAAACATTTCAAATGTAACGCGCCATGGGGCTCCCTCTTGGCACGCTTTCTCTTTAGCTCGGAGTCGCCAGATGGAGGACAAGGCTGCGGAACGGAGGGCACGGAAGGCGGCAACAGCGCGCGCTCGCAGACAGAATCCTTAGGTGAGAGCCCGCGAGGCCGAAGCTGCACGTCGACGCCGCGAAGCACATTCCGCCGTTCGAGCCCGCGAAGCCGAAGCTGCTCGGCAAGCTGCACGGCTGCGGCGAGAAGACCCCGCCGTTCGAGCCCGCGAGGCCGACGCTGCTCGACAAGCTGCAGGGCTGCGGCGAGAAGACCCCACCGTTCGAGCCCGCGAGGCCGAAGCTGCTCGACAAGCTGCACGGCTGCGGCGCGAAGACCCCGCCGTTCGAGCCCGCGAGGCCGAAGCTGCTCGACAAGCCGCACGGCTGCGGCGCGAAGACCCCGCCGTTCGAGCCCGCGAGGCCGAAGCTGCACGGCTTCGGTGCAAATCGGATCTTCAAAATGTGAAGGACCATGAAGCGGCGAGAAAGCGAGCGTACCGCAGGCAGAGCTCGAGGCTGTGCGAGCACGTGAAGAGGCTGCAAAACGCATCAGGCGGGTTCTGCCCGAAGGCGCCGACGCGCGCTTCCAGCGGGACTTCCTTGATAACAGTTTCCGCCATAGTTCGGTGTGTGCAACAGATTGTGGTTCTCAAACAATCTAGTCACAATATCTTCCATCAAGAAGGACCACGCTCGCGCCAATGCCATCGCCGTGCTGCAGCGCGAGTTCGCTTCGTCCCACTCATTATCATTCACCACGTGGATATGCTGTAATTTTTGTGGGCTCTATCCGACTGTACAGCTCACGAAATTAGTAGCTTGACGGAGATTGCGCAGCCAATATATATTACAAGAATATCCGCATGAAATATTCATCGCAAAAAGTGGCTCGGCTAAAAAGAAAACGTGCTGCCTCTTCTGCACTGTCACTTCCGAGAACATAGAGCAGGAGGAGTATGTGTGTATGTATAGCTGTTTGCAAAGAACAAGCTGATAGTGCGAGATATCTTCTTCCGTCCGCCTTTTGTCGCAGTGAAACCTCTGTGTCATGTGTGAAACGGCGTATATTTGTGCAGTGATATACTGTTACCACTTTTCTGTTTTCTTGGCATTGTCTTTTTGGAAACATGACAACTTCGTAACGTACTTCTGCACTAGCAATGATTCTGGTGCTGATTATGATATTATGCTCTTTTTGTTACGTATCAACCAACGAGTTGCGCGTGCATGAAAATAAATATCCTACTGATATTGCACTCTGATTTTGGCACTGATAATTTTTTTGCCTAATAACGTTCACAATATTAACTCTGCGACTTCCTATTGTAACAGGATGTTCGTGTGAACTATCATAATACGTTACTAGAGGCGTTCATCTATCCTCAAGGTACGGAATGGTACGGGATGGTTTACCTATCCTCAAGGTACGGGAGCCGCGGCGAAAAATGGTGCCGTCCGCAGCGCGTGCTGGCCGCGGGCGAGGAGAATCGAGGATGAAAGGCGCGCGCGGAGGAGAGTGTCGTTACTTTCCAAGATCGAGGGCCTTAGTGTCCTTGAAATCAGATTTTGAAATCTTGAAACGTCAAAACGTATGCCTGGCTCCAGGTGCACTCCAATGAGAGTGCATTGTTGTTTATTACTGTGATAGCGCACACATATTCATTGTCACTGTGGGACGTGATATCAACCACGCAGGCCGGATTATAACTGCGAAAGCATATGGGTAATCTGCTGATGCCATCAGGTCTTTGTGAAAGATGAAAATAGTACCATTTCATTCCGAAATGTTGTCCGACACGTGATTCAGAGATGACGACGAAAGGGAATCGCACTAGTGGCCGGAAATCTGAACGCTTCAAGCGAAGGCCGCGGGCGTTCCACTGGAATATGGCGCTTGTGCGAAGGATAGTGTGGATGGTCAGCTCAGGTGAAGATGTCGTTGGAGAAGCCGTGACTGTACGCCCCTGCGGATCGTAAAACGTCAACACCTACGGCTCCATCGCTTTACCTCTAGGAGACTTCTTGACGAGGAATTAGCACATACAATGGCTTTGAGGCCTGCAAACAACGTCGGAATCAGTAAGCGTGTAAAATCGATTCGGTGTTTCCATGCTGCCTTTCGCAGGTCACCCTGTCATGTTGTGGCGACGGAGGCTGGTGACGGCAGTGCTCGCTTGTGGTATCTTATGAGGTACGTAGCAGTGGCTTTGAAGGAGGTGATGAACCAATCTGCTTTACACGTCTCTTCTTGGCCACGTCTGCGCACGTACTGCCAGATCTCTTTTGTATTTTTGGTGATTGTTCTTGGGTGAAATGTACCGGTATTGAATTTTAGGGTTATGCGGTGGTTCGCGGCGCTTTTCCTTGTGCTTTCTCCCCCGTGCGTGCAAGCCTTCTTTCTAATACAGCCTCCACAAGAAGCAGCGTATGGACCACCGCAGTTCGCACATTTAGGTTGTGCTCTTGATGTGCACTCCCAGTGCGGATGAGGGCCAGCACCCGCTTCGCAACCCACCGGGCCAGTACAGTGTTTTGAAACGTGACCATGCCGCTGGCACCTGTGACACGTGTAGCTGCCCACGTATTCAGCGACTGGTTGACTACGAAACCCGAACGTAACTCGTTTAAGTAGTGGTGAGTCCTTGGCGAGTTCCAATAGAACAGATCGACGACGTGCCTGTTTGACCTTGCCTCCATCTTCAAGTGTGAAGGTGTCAAGCCTCCTTGCTGAAACGACGCCTTGATCTCGTAGTACTCTCGTAGGTGTTCATTTGAGTAAGTCAGAGGAACGTCGTGCATTTTTCCATAGTTCGCCGTGTACGAGTATGGGACCTGGGCTTCTACAGCCACACCAGCTAGCTCAGTTGCCGCGAGCAAATGATTGGCGGTGGGCAGTTTCGAAATGGTAACCACCAGGCTTCCGTCCTTGCTGAGGCGATGGTTGAGAACTTTCTCTTGAGCTGATGTTACAATCGCTGATGCCACAACGTTAAGATTGGCTCTCCATAAGCTTCCCCCTTCCCTGGTAAGCCTGAAAACAACAGTAACACTAGTACTTCTTTTTTTCTTGCAGGACACGACGATGAAGGATGCTAGATTTACGGACACACCCATTCTCGGAAAAAGCGGTAACGTTTCTTTGAGACTTGCTTTCGAAGCTTTCTTTATCAAGAAGAACAGATGTTGTTGCATAATTCAGCCGTCCATCACTTTGCCGGACCCAGAACTTGAATTTATGCGCAGCCGCCTTTGATGTGCAAGTGTTGCTCTTCCTTTATGCGCATATATATGTGGACCTGCTAATAAGCAGTTGTGAGTAGCGATTTTTTTCGTCTTCTTTCTCCTGTTTGTCGGTTTCTTGCGCTAATTTGTCTCAGCCAGTTCGCAAGGGGGAGGACCGTTATGTAAATAAAACGCGTGCAAAATCAACAAAGAACGAGAAAAGCATGCAGTAATTCTCCCCAAGTTGTAGCTAAATATTCCGCACCGAAATTCTTTGTCAATAACCTGGCGTGGGCGCAAGCCATGCTGAGGAAACTGAACATCATCACGACTGCCCTCGGACAACGAAAATGCATTGCGTTTTTTTCTAGCTTCAGAAGTATTTAACTCAAAGATCCTGGTTCTTGGCCTCTTTGTGGGTGAGCGCCATCCGCAAGAGGTCATCATCATCATCATCATCATTGCGCACAAACAAGGAAGCTGAGCCGCTGACTGACGAGGACGGACGCAGGTAAGCAACGATTGCTCTAGCGCAGGGCTTCTCAAGCGCCTTGGGGAACCCCAACGGCTTTTATCATGGTGCCGCGGAACCCCTAAATACTTCTTGAGCATGGAGACAATCGAACGCGGGGGGTTCGGCGATAACGGCTGTTGACGCGCGCAACCACGGTAATCACACTGCCCACGTTCACCTGTTCTCTCCAGTGTGTTCACGCAAACGAAGCGCCGGACGTATACAGCCCTGTTTATTTTTTTCGCACAATAAAGAGGCGTGCGATTCGCACAGCAGCAAAGCGGTCGTCGACAGATGCATCGGTCGTAAAGCTAAGCCTAAATGCTCCTGTAGCCCACAGCCGGCGCGAAGCGACGTCTCTTACGCGTAATAAAGCGCTCATTGCGAGCCTTTGGTGCTGCTACCACGTTGGTCTCTCGCTACCCGCAGATACCCGATGTGCGGATGCGGCGTGCGATGGCTTTGTTAAGTGCAAAATACAATACATATTACCTAAATGAATAAATTGGTTGCTAATGGGGGTAAAACGGTAGCGGCTTGCATCGTTCTGGCCGCTCGCGGAACCCTAACATGTCCTCCGCGGAACCAAGTTTGACACCCCTGTTCTAGCGGATGCCCTTCATATCTCAAAATATGTGCCCGAAGCACTACCATGTGTGCGGGAAAAAATGTTCCATGTGTGCGGGAAAATACAAAGAAAAGGGTCCTTCGATGAGCGCGGAGCGTGAGTTACAGGACCCCATATTAGCGATGCAGAACTATCCTTAAATTGACTATCGATAGCATCGATAGCCTTTTTGAAACCATCGATGGTACTACTATCGACAAACTCTCGATAGTGCAATTGGTAGTACCACCTTTAATATTACTAGCTGTATTACTGCCACGCGTGTTTATTACTGGGTGATTCCACGGAAGATCGAACAATCGATGGCTGGTCGACCTCTCAAATTTATTTCAAATTTTATATATTATTGCCTGATGAGTGGAAAGAAGAGATCCGCAATTTGTTTTGCCGCCAAAAACTTTTTCGAACCACAGGAAATCAATAATGACGAAGAGGTGGAGTGGAGCGCTCATTCGCTCTGCTGTTTTGGCCAACTTTCGTTATGAATTACACAAAACATATTAAAGTTAGGTAGCTGAAATTTCTTTAACTAAATATATGCATGTTTTTGCTTCTGCTCAGGTATTTTTAGTTTTGATGTGTAGTGTAGACCTTTTTATAAAAAACCACAAATTTGGCCCAGGAAACGTTATTTTCTTTACTTTGAAGGTCTTTATCTCGAAAAATGCCTGTAGCAGAGCGACAAAAATTGCGCATTACGTTCTTCGCATGCTTATCTACCACACTGCTGTATCTTATATTTATATAACTTTTCAGTAAAGAGAAATTATCGGGCTAAGTTAAAGAAACACCGGACAATCAAAACTTCTGACGACAATTAAAAAACCCCATTTTTTATATTTCTTAAACTTTGTCCACTTATTCTCCTCCACATCAGCTTTCATAATCATTGAAAACATGTTGCATAATGTCATTGCACTAACAGTTACAACCCCTCCAATGAGACCCTTAGGCAAGGATTGGCAATTCCGACTTCTTGCCCAGCAAGTGTAAAAATGCAGGTAGCGCTCGTGGCCGCTGCAGTGACCAAATAATGTCAAAATTCACGTCTTCAGTGCCGGCGACATTTTTTGCGGTACCTGCTGGCCTTTTGATAAAAAGCAATTCAATCCTGCCTGCATTTTATACACTTGCTGGGCAAGAAGTCGGAATTGCCAGTTCTTGCCTAAGGGTCTCATTGGAGGGGTCGTAACTATTAGTGCAACGACATTATGCAACATGTTTTTAATGATTGTGAAAGCTGATGTGGAGGAGAATAAGTGTACAAAGTTTAAGAAATATAAAAAATGTTTTTTTTTTAATTGTCGTCAGAAATTTTCATTGTCCGGTGTTTTCTTTAATTTAGCCCGATCATATCTCTTTACTGAAAAGTTATATAAATATAAGATACGGCAGTGTGGTAGATAAGCATGCGAAGAACGTAATGCGCAATTTTTGTCGCTCTGCTACAAGGACTTTTCGCGATAAAGACCTTCAAGTAAAGAAAATAACGTTTCCTGGGCCAATTTTGCGGTTTTTTATAAAAAATCTACACTACGCATTAAAACTAAAAATACCTGCGCAGAAGCAAAAGCATGCATATATTTAGTTAAAGAAATTTTAGCTACCTAACTTTAATGTATTTTGTGCAATTCATAACGAAAGTTGGCCAAAACAGCAGAGCGGATGAGCGCTCCACTCCACCTCTTCGTCATTATTGATTTCCTGTCCTTCGAAATAATTTTTGGCGGCAAAACAAATTGCGGATCTCTTCTTTCTACTCATCAGGCAATAATATATAAAATATTGAAATAAATTTGAGATGTCGACTAGCCATCGATTGTTCGATCTTACGTGGAATCACCCTACTTTGCTTTGATGTATTCGGGTTTCACCCAGAAATACTGTTAGCAACGTTTGATGCAGACCGCGCCGTAATGTTTGAGAAGCTTCAGGATGGTTTCAGATCATTCTCTTAAGGTTACGCGCCGGACGCGAATGTTCAAGTTTATTCAAGCGCTTACGCGAGCACCAGCGATAACGCTGGAAGGTTCGATGGCTGATGTATAAAAGACGATGTGTTCCACCGATGATCAGATTACTCGACGGCGACGACTGTTCTCGCCGCTATCAGTGCGCAGTGTGTATCGCCTGTATTTTGAGTTTTGATTTCTTGGCCCAAGTTCGCCCAAATAAAGTGCTCCGTATTTCCCAGTATTGCTGAAGAATGCTTCAATCGCCACAACCACGTGACATTACTGTCGATAGTGGTGTGAATAATGATGCACCGCCGGCCATATTGCCAAAATATTTGCGATAGCCTACTATCAGCTTCGATTAATTGATGAGAAGTTTTCCGCGAAAGAAATCGATTATTTCCTCAGTGAAAATGGCGTAATATGTCGATCAATAAATTTCATATCCAATAGTTACCAGTTACACCTTACATTTAACAAACTTGGTTCGCGCAGTGGCACCACATGTAATGGCTTCCTTTCCACCACAGCTGAACTGTTTGACATTACGATCATGTGTGAGCAAAGCACTCTAGTGAAGAACAGAAGCATGTCAACTTTTTTGCCCTTCAGCCTGCTTCTCCGGCTCCACAATGCAACACGCGCGCGGGGAACCCAGTTTATTTTGCAATGAGTTCGTGCTGCTGATTTTATATTATCGATAGTGCCATCGAATTTTGTACTATCGATAGTGCTATCGGTTGTGTTTTTTTTACCATTGATAGTCCAATAGTGAGTCAGCTATCGATAGTATCGATAATACCGTCGATATTTCTCCATCACCACCACATATTCCATGGCCACCTTGCGCGCTCTCCTGTCCATGTTAAACCCTTGCAGTGGATTCACGCTGTACAAAGAAGCTTCCCATTATTTGATGGTCGGGTGAAGGATTGAATGTTTGGCGCCCATACACTGCAAAACCTGTCCTTCAGAAACACGAAGAAGACAGCCGTAAAACTTACAGATTAGACTAACAGAGAGCTGAGCTAGTTCGTAAGTATTCCTTCTATAAAGACAGGGCGTGCAAACACGGACACAAGAAAGAAGTCAGGACACCAAAAACGCCGACTAACAACTGAATAGACGCACAACGGCGGAAAAGAAAGAAGGGACGAAAACTTATCTGAGCATGCTCATGCAGCAGGCGAACCTATCAATCCGGCACGCGTGAGGGTCTACATAGAAGATAACTGTTAATGCATTTTATTTCATCTTTATGCAAGTTAATCGACGGTTGGCTCACGCATGCGCTACCACTATTCTCGATATGCCATGAAAAATGCAATGAATTTTTCGTCGAAGCACTCGAAGGTTGTAAAAAACGGCATCGCCATGTCTTGTTTAAGTCAGCCCTCAACAAGTCGTGTGAGCGCAAAAGGTGTGATAGCTTTAACGCACAAGTTACGCGTCTTTTAGATGTAGGGTATCCTCGCGATGCAGTGGCCCCTGTCGCTGAACGTTTAAAGAAGTTAGGAACGTTAAGAAGTTTTAAAGAAGTTATGTTAAGTCCGAGCACGGTTGCAGAAAGCGATAGGAAGAAAGGTGTCGTAGGTGTACCGTACATTTGTTGCGTATCTCACAGGCTAAAGAAAGTAGGAAGTAGATACGGCGTTAATGTTGTTTTCATGGCTGCCAATAAGCTAGGTAAGATTTGTGCCGCTGTCCAGAGGAAGAATGAGCGAGCAAAATACAAGAAGCGGACGGATATTTGTTTCGTAAAACACACCAACAAATTCACTGAACACTCTAAGAAAATATCGAGTAAAAAGGGCGTCTTTTTGTCCCACAACAATAATCGTCATTTATTTTGCCTTCCTTTCCTTGCACTATTGCCGCGCGCCCGGCACTTTCTGGTCACGAACGACATGCGCGCTATCAGCGTGACATAGCATACTTGGTAGGAAAGTGGCCAGCGCCGAGTTTTCAAGAAAGGAAACGCAAGCAAGCCAGATGACGATTATTGTTGTGGGACAAAAGACGCCCTTTTTACTCGATCTTTTCTTAGAGTGAATGTCGTACAAGTGTGGTGTGTATAAGGTCCCTTTCAGCTGCGGCTGCTTCTACGTAGGACAGACGGGTCGATGCATTAACCAGAGATTGTTTGAACATAAGAGATTGCTAACAGGAGGCTCACTTCTAATCTATCTTTACATTGTCGAGATTGTAAGTGCACGCCGAAATTTGATGAATGCGCAGACTTGTACCGGCATAGAAATGAAGAAAACGCGGCTGGTGATTGAAGCATGGCTTATCGAGAATAGCGGTAGCGCATGCGTGAGCTAACCGTCGATTAACTTGCATAAAGATGAAATGAAATGCCTTAACAGTTATCTTCCACGTAGGACCCCCACGCGTGCCGGATTGATAGGTTCGCCTGTTGGCATGAGCATGCTCAGATAAGTTTTTGTGTTTTTTTCTTTTCCGCCGTTATGTGTCTCTTCAGTTGCTAGTCGGCGCTTGTGGTGTCCTGACTTCTCTCTTGTGTCCGTGCTTGCACGCCCTGTCTTTTTAGAATGAATTTAGAGATGCCTGTCATTATTTTTAAATACGGAGGAGAGGGTCATGGATACCACGGACATATTGCATTCTTTTAAGACACGGAGAGTGTGACATTAACCAGGGGACACATTCTGCGACTATTTACCAGTCTACTTTTTTCTTTAAAGCGATGTGTTGATCAAAACCTAGGAAGCGTTGGAACTACGAGTGTTCTCCATGGTTTTATCTATAATATTTTTATTGCGATAGCAATTATATGGACACTCGATGGGGTTTTTGCCGTCATATTCCGTATAAAATCTAAATCGATAGTGTCCCTTGTATGTTCCACCCGCGGGTAAAGCGCGCGAGCGGGGGCGACGAACGCCGCTGAAGCAGAGATGAAACGAGCCGACCCATCTCCCATATGAGCTGGAAGCGTCCATTAATGCTTATTTGGCGATTACTTGTAATGTGTGTAATGATAGGAATGTGACGTAGCGAACTGTAAGAAATATAGCTTTCGTTTGAGCATTTAGTGTCATGAACACTCCTGCGCTTGCCAACTGCGTTTAGCCACTATGGCCCTCAAAAGGTAACCTCTGATTGCTCATGAGTACGGCTGTACATATGTAAAGTATGGTCACGTGTGAACCAACGCGTGCAGACACAACAGGCGTTCGTGAAATGTATACCACCTGCAGATGGTGTCAATGAATGGAAGCAGAATTTGTGTTACCCTGCGGTGCCAGCGACGTGCACGCTGTCTAATCAATATATCTTATTTTAATAAATGTCGACATTACTCGCTCGCTTAATGCTTAAAGCCCAGAGCCTCGCACTTGTGCTCGTCAACAGCGTTGGTGGATGTACGTTGGTTCCAATTGAATCCGCGAATAGCAGTGATCGCTTGTGGTATTCGTCCTAGGGAGACGAGTTGCATATTCTTGTTTGTTATGCCGCAGGACATACTGCATCCCCCCCTCCACCCAAAAAAACTACAACGCTTCAAAAGCGCTCAGCTGGTCCTACAGGGGCACGCGGATCACTATATAGAAATCGCAAGGAGTCCGTCTCTACTACACACAGAACAAGTCATGACTGAATTACGCAGTAATATGTTACACCTTGTCACATTCACTTGATTTGAGAAGTGATGGCACGGTGCAGACTGAAAGCTAAAGAATGAGGCCCGCGCGCTGGTCGCGGCGATTGCTGCGGCGTACACACTTTTCCCATCAGTGCTTTTGCCATCAACTAGTAAAGCAACAGAAAAAATTTCGAAAGCAAAAAAAAAAACTCTCATGCATGCATATCCTTTGCTAACGAAAAGTAAAGGGGGGAGGGGTTAGAGCACCGGTACCCTGTTCCTCTTGGATCCGACCCTGGAATTTTGGTGGTTGCAATTTCATTCCGAGGTACGTCTTGAGAGTTTCGTGCATGCTCGTGTGCAAGTGCATATCTTGCTAGCCCCTCCAACCGCACGATGCCTAAAAAAGAAAAAGATAACTTGTTCCATGACGTTATGCAAAAGAAGTCGTGCAAAGGAAAGGCGCCGATTCTTATTCAGAGCTTCTACGGATCCAGTACGCCTGCAAGAGTGGGCGTGAAACATCAAGGGAGGTCCCTCATGTGTACATAAATTTCATTTGAGTGTTCGCTGATTCTTAATTTTAATCGTTTATTTTCGTTTTTATATGCACCTGTCCTTTCGTTTCACTGTTTACTCACATTCCGCGCCAAAATATCTATCTTGCTTCTCTTTCACTCTTTATTGGGTCATTCCAAGTGAAACGTCCCAGCACAAAAATTCGACCATCAGCGATTTCTATTGAAAAAAATTGAGCTGATAGGTAACTGTACGAGAGTGATTTTACTGAGTATTTTCGTCCAAAAAAATTATGTGGACACGTGACCGCCCTTCGAATATTGCCGGCAAAAACGAAAAGTTAGGTGGGAATAAATTATGCGTATTCAACCTTGAAATTGGGTACAATGGCACAATGGGTTTTAAAGTATTCTGTTGTCATTGTACTTTCACGTGACGTCACAAGTAAAACCATATATTCATTTTGCGGGCCTAAATAGGCTTAGCAAAGAAGAAAAAATTGCAAATTCAGACAATTTTTGTAAAAAAGGCGGCGACGTTTCAGCAACAAAACTTTTTTTTCTCGTTTACCAATACATATAATATGTGCTAAAAATATTTTCAACTTATGTAAACCAATGTTTATTGCGAAAAATGCTTCCAAAGTTGACAAAAAATGACTTTTGGGGAGATTCAATCGCAAATTAAGCCTTGAGGCCCTCGCGCTAAAAATATACCAGATAGTTCATTATATGCTCCCATGTCTTGTCTAGGAGCACACGTGTTGGGCTAGTCGATTCATGTTCTTTTAGAAGCCACGGAAGTCGCTATTTCGCGCAAAGAAAACACAAGGTGAGGGTTGATGGGAGCGCAAACTTTCGACTGTTTATTCCAAATTTACTGCAGTAGTATATATATATAATATATATATATATATATATATGCAAACGCATGCGCAGAATGCGAGGCAACCAACGAACAGATAACGTTTGGTGCAATGCAATACAGAGGTATAGACGTGCGCAAAAGGGCAGGCTCCAACAGACACCATCTTAATCACAACCTGCGATGCAAGAACGTGCTCTCTGCCTGCGAAAGGAACAATGAAGTGTCACTAATGCATAATAAACCTCGTGATTTTATGTGAAAAGCTTCCAACAGCTCTCGAGCAGTGGTGTCCCTGCTTCTCCCAAGAATCTGAATTTTATGCAGATACGGCTCACACTTGTGGGAATTGCGCTCCCCTCAACGCTCCCCTCAACCCTCCCCTTGTGTTTTCTTTGCGCGAAAATAGCCACTTCCGTGGCTTCTGAAAGATCATGTCTTGTCTGTTGATGTGGAAAATTTTATTCCTGTAAGTTTTGTTTAAAGCGAAAAAATAATTTTTGATGTGCACAACCAACGTCACTGGTAGGCATCGGCAAACTGTGCACACGCGGCTGCCAGTCTCCTCGTCGTCTGCTCATCTGCTACGTTTCTCGTCGTCTGCTGAAAAGCAGACAGCAGCAAGTATGTAAACTTTATTTGAAAATTTCAAGACATTTTCATTCGCTTTTGTGTTGTAGAGAAAAAAAAAATGCCTTGTCCTCGTTTTGGGTGCCTTTTTGTTTTTTTCCGATTACACGTCTGTTTTCGCATTTGGCAGTTCAGCGAATTTTCTGCAACTGGTGAGTCGACAGTCAGAGAAGACAGCAGGCGAGGTATTCGTCGGGCTGCTAATATTATTGTAAGCAGAGTTAGAGCTTACAGATGCCCGATATGCTGTAGTAGCGGACAGGACTTGGTGCGACAACTTGAGAATGGATGACGAAATCCAAACTCCTGTACAATGCCTCCCTGAATCTCCACCCTCGGAATTTAAAGGTAAGAAACTGATCCTAGAATTAACTAGTAATTTATAGGGGCACCACAATTTAGCAAGATTGCTTGTATGAATCACAATTCGCTGTGTTCTTCATATTTTGCATCATCCTGAAAGATGTATCCTATGTATAAAGAGTAGGCAGAATTTGCGAGGTTACTAATGTTTGCTTACATTATCATTTACAGTGTGGTATATATGTTTACAGTGTGGTATATTTCATGCGGTACCTAGAGAATCAAATTGGAGTCAAATACGGTTATTGCTAGATATTGAGACACACGCTTGGAACCGTTTTTCAGGAAACGAACTTCAGCCATGCACTTTCGGGCCAAGAAAACTGCCACAAGACGTACTACTGCAGGCGGCGGCAACTGACAACTGTTAGCACCTTGAGTGACACAGATCAGCGTCTTCTCCTACTGCGCTCGAAGCTTAGTTTGCATGAAGGTGCGACGATTTGTGAACACCACAAGGAACTTATCTTCGCCGATACGCTTCGAAAATCGCTTCAAAGCTGTGTTCGGACCCATTTCTTCGACATACAAAGCACTGTCACGGGTCGACAGTCATCACAATAGCCCTTGCTCATGCCCATCCTTCCCTTGACCTTGTTCCGGGAAGTCGAAATTGTGAAGCATGCAGGCGCAAGTTATATATTGCTCAAAAGAATGAGCACACTGAACAAGAATTCGCTGCACTGTCCACACGAAGTGAAGGCGCGCCTGCACGGTCAGCTGCTGAAACAGAAGAAGAGTTCTTAGACGTAGCTACTCGTAGCGAAAGAAACTGGTGCAGCATGGGCGACGGAAGCGTGGAGAGGGAACCTGGCCAGAAATTACAAAGAGGACGCCTATTGCCAGAAATTGGTCAGTCATCTACCTGTGACAGGCACGAGGACCATGGCCTGTTTTCAGTGATTACGTGACCTTGATGCAAGACCTCAAAGAGAAGTTTTCGCGAGAACAAAGCCGAGAAAAAAAGCTTCAGTACCTTACTTTGGCCCCCCAGTCTTGGTCTCGTGAAAAAACCATGGAGTTCTTCGGCGCATCGGAAAGACAAGTTCGCGAATCCTTGAAGATCAAGGCTCGCGATGGGATTCTCGGTAGACGAGAAAAAAAACATGGCCGCTCAATCAGCGAAGAAATAAAATCATCAATCAGGGGATTCTATGAGGATGATTCTGTGACATATTGCTTACCAGGGAAAAAGGGACACGTTGCATGGCAAACAGAAGCGTCTAATTTTGATGAATCTCAAAGAGATGCATGAAGAATGGAAAAGGACGTACAATTTAAAGTGCGGGTTCTCGACATTCGCCTCTCTGCGTCCTCGCCACTGTGTCCTGGCTGGTGGGAGTGGCACGCACACAGTGTGCGTGTGCATGAGTCACCAAACCTTTAAATTAATGCTTCATGCCAGTGGCCCCAAAGAGACGACTGAAGAGCTCTCGGCTACATCGGTATGCGGACTTAATAATGAATACTGCATGCTTAGCAAGTGCGCATCCTGCCCCGGTACAACTTCTGCAGTGACTCTGCTTCAGCAAAGTCTCGCCCGTATTGTCGAGAGCAGAGACAACATACATGTCCAGCAATGGATAAGCGGAGTTCGTGCTCACTCGAAACCATTGTCCTCACACAAGAAGAATTTTCTGAAAGATTGTAGACATGTTGAATCAAACTGAAGACCCATCATTTCGTTAGCAAGCAGCAGTCCAGGTACTTCCGAGAAATTAAGTCCAGCTTAAGTCATCAAGAAGCTGTCGTGTGTGATGGATTTTGCCGAGAATTACAGTTTTTATAATTCAGGACGCGCCTCAGTCATACCACTGGGTTAAACACAGGCCACAGTGCACCCTGTAGTGTCTATTTATTGAACAGCAAAGCACCCGTAGAGAGTTTCTGTGAGATGTTTTGCCATTATTTCAGACTGTCCGGAGCATGACACAGTCGCAAGTACACGCATTTCAGGAGCGCAGTACGGAGATAGTGAAACAAGATCTGCCACAAAGTGAAAAAGATTCATATTTTTCTGATGGAGCTTCCTCTTCAATATAAAAACAAAAAGAACTTTTTGAACCTTTGCTACATGAGGAGGACCCACAACCTGTCAGCAGAGTGGAACTTCTTTGCCACTTCACATGGCAAAAGCGCATGTGATGGTGTCGGCGGCACAATAAAACGTCTGGCAGCAAAGGCAAGTCTCAGAGGCCATATGGTGGTCAGAGTCAGACACCACACGATTTGTTTGTTTGGGGCCAAAAGCAAGGTAAAGGGAATTACAGCAATTTAGGTGCCACATTCCATCAATTGAAGAAAAAAGAACCAAGCTCGCTCCGAGATTCGCCATGGTGATCGCTGTCAAAGGGACCCGACAACTGCACCACTTCAAACCGTCCACTCTTTCTACACTTCACGTTGGTCTACATCCTTCTCCAAAACTCATGAATTCAAGTGAGAAAGCTAGTGTGAAAGACAAAGTAGCGTACTTTGATATTAACGATTAAGGTGTCAAAAACTGTGAACAGAGGACAACACATCAGGAAGCAAAAGGACCTGAAAGACAAGAAATTTACGTTTCGGAAGCCAAAATTTCCTTTTTTTTTGTGTTCGTAAACCATGAAGCACTGTTTTTCTGCTAGTATCAACCACCCGAGAACAAGGAACCATGTGATTCAGGAATCTGCTGCAGATAAAATGAAGCAGACTCAGCAAATAGATGCCATTGCCCAAACTCTCATGCCCATGCTGTGTTCGTCAGCCCTAACTTTTCCTAATGCCAAAAAGGCCAGTTATGAAGGGAAAAAAGTAAGCTGGTTCCGATAATATATACACTGATGCGAAGGAACAATGCCAGAATTGGCTTGAGCAACTGACGTGGGCCTCAGACAAGGCCCGAAAAATCAACAAGAACAAGCACGCGTTCTACAGCAAAGACAGACATGGTACTGCCTACCAGTGACGTTGGTTGTGCACATCAAAAATTATTTTTTTCGCTTTAAACAAAATTTACAGGAATAAAATTTTCCACATCAACAGACAAGACATGGGAGCATATAATGAAACTATCTGGTGTATTTTTAGCGCGAGGGCCTCAAGGCTTAGTTTGCGATTGAACTCTCCCCCAAAAGTCATTTTTTGTCAACTTTGGAAGCATTTTTCTCAATAAACATTGGTTACATAAGTTGAAAATATTTTTAGCACATATTATATGTATGGTAAACGAGCAAAAAAGTTTTGTTGCTGAAACGTCGCCGCCTTTTTTACAAAAATTGTCTGAATTTGCATTTTTTTTTGCTTCTTTGCTAAGCCTATTTAGCCGCAAAATGAATATATGGTTTTACTTGTGACGTCACGTGAAAGTACAATGACAACAGAATACTTTAAAACCCATTGTGCCATTGTACCCAATTTCAAGGTTGAATACGCATAATTTATTCCCACCTAACTTTTCGTTTTTGCCGGCATATCGAAGGCGGTCACGTGACCACATAATTTTTTCGACGAAAATACGTTAGTAAAATCACTCTCGTACAGTTACCTATCAGCTCAATTTTTTTCAATAGAATCGCTGATGGTCGAATTTTGTGCTGGGACGTTTCACCTTGGAATGACCCTATTGCATTTGTGTTCTTGACGTAACCACTATAATTGTCTATGAATATTTCAATCATTGTACTCAAACATAACTGCGTGAAAAAGGATGTTAATAAATTAGATCGGAAACCCCGAATCTCCTACATCTCTGTTCTCCACGCGCTATATATGACACCAGCATGTGCCGTTCAGAAAGAAGCTAACCTGCCCGCATAGCCTCCAGGCTTTTTTTTTCTTCGTTTACATTTTATAAGCGCCATGTGTAGCGTACACAAGGAGCTTATACCGCAACTACAAAGCTTGGTTGGAACGAGAAACTCCACAGGGTGCAGGCGAACGCAGCGCGTGTGAGCCCGCCAGCGTGCGGCCCGCGCCTCTGCAAGCTATATCGCAAACTATTTCCGCACGGCTGGCTCGCTGGCTCACTCACGACACTAGGCAAACCTTTCTAGCCATAAGAGCTCGGCATTCATGTGTGTTCGTCGTGCCGAGCTTCGTCCATGCGGTCGACTTTACCGCGCTGCCTCGCATTGCGTGTTGTATTCGCATGCCCACGGACCGTGCTTTTCAAGATGGCGCCAGGAGGAGGGTCAACCCGTTTGTTAGCATAGGAACAGATAGGACGTGCGGACGTACGGCCCGTGCCACTTTCACCGGATGAAGTCATGAGCCGCGCTGAATTGGATATGAGACTAAAATACTTTCCCAAACCATGGAGAGTGCAAAGTACCCCCCACCTAATTATTTGCTGCGGTGTGAAAGGTTATATTTCAGCTCCCCGTGCATAACGATGCTTTGCGATATCCTGTGCGTGCTACATAAAACTGCATGAACTAAAATTGACGTATGAGCTGAACGGCACACCGAGGTAGTACGTACCGAGCCTGCCTGACGGATTTGCCGCAGTAGTAGGCCGCCAGCGAGTAGCGTCATCGCTGCAGCACGGGACCGCACGTCGTCATACTTGCGCAGTCGGGAACGCGGCATTACGTCTTCAACGGAACACGAGCATTTAACATCCATTCAGTAGCGCTTGTGTCACAGCCATGCTGAGACTCTAGCCGTGTGCAATTCACTTCACACGCATGTTGCACATTCGATCAGCCCGATCCAAACATGAATATCGAAAGAATGCACACGTATGCTTTTCGCAACGTCGAAGAAGTTAGCCGAGAGGCGTAGATTGTGGCCGTGACTGCACGTTCCATCGCTCTAGCCATTTCGCTTCGCTGGTCGAGCTCGAGCGTGTTGGCGATGCGGCGCTCCATAATATCCACAATAATTGTGATACATGCAATGCACAAGAGGAACTATGCTTTATTCTGATCTCACTCAAGGATATTATACGTTAAATACAATCAAAGTGACTTACGAGCGTGAAAGAACATTAACGCACGAGGGGACGTGAAGTGCAACTCGCTCCTCGTGAGTTCAGCTGATCGTTCATCGTCGCTGTCACAGCTGTCACTCTCGGTGCTTTCACAGTCTTCAATCTCAAGTGAAAAATCCTCGTCGTCAAGATGGTTTCTTTCAACATCACTGCTGAAAGCAATCAGAAGAAATTCCTCCGCCGAACG
The DNA here is from genome assembly GCF_013339695.2 of Rhipicephalus sanguineus. Classification (NCBI taxonomy): domain Eukaryota; kingdom Metazoa; phylum Arthropoda; class Arachnida; order Ixodida; family Ixodidae; genus Rhipicephalus; species Rhipicephalus sanguineus. Next base: position 197,349,422 of record NC_051179.1, read on the forward strand.
ACTGCGACCACTCCGCGTCACCACGTTTAGAATTAGAGACGTCTGGGCGCGAAGAACATTATGCTCTCGGATCGGTCAACGAGCATATCGCTTGCAGTGTGCTGCCACCTATCAACAAACGTACAAAAACAAACGGCGCAGCGCTGGCTGTGAAACCAACACCAACACACTGGCGAAGGACGGTGTGGAAAGCGTTCGCTCCACGAAAGGCGTGGAGCAGATGCGTCCTCGAATGATTGAAACGTCGCTCGCACGATTAGTAACAGCGCTTTGCTGACAAAGGATAGAGGCCTTATTTTAATGTATCGACAACTTGAGATCGCTGAGTTTTACAAGAGCACATCGCGAGCCCGCGCGACTTCCCGCGTAGTGTTATGGGATTCATGCTCTACAAGAAACACTGACCAATGCTATATGCAAGTAAAACAGGGTGAGATTCAACTGAATATGTCAGACGATAATATTTAACTAACCTACGTGACTACAGAAAGCCTCGCGAAGCTGACAGTATGCGTACGCTGTGGGCTAGCATTGAAAGCGCGAGTTGCCACGTATTTTCACGAAAACTTCGCGTCTCGCAAGAACGAATCAGATTTCTCATGTCACGGAGGGCCCGGTTTGTTCACTGATGCAGGGAACGAGCAAAGTCGTAGTGTACCTTCCTTGCCAATGCGTTAACACTGAGGTTAGCACAGCCGAACAAGGGAGAGACTGCGTAGTGCTGCCATTTTATCGTCTACTAACCCTCCTCGAGAGGACGCTCCTGAATTCCGCTTGGCTGCGCGACAGTCTATGGGCATTGCGAATATTGTGGTTACTGACGTAAGAGCAAGCTCTTCACTCGGTATTATACGCCGTACCGGGCAAATAGTCACCAGATGCCGGCCGTGCGACTCCAATATCCGCGACTCCTTTGTTCAGCGTGAACGACGGAGGCGATACAGTTTTGAAGAACACCTTTAAATGATTCCGCACGTCAGTGAGTAGCAGCGCCGCAATCCTTTCTCGCCGACGTGCTCTGTGGCCCTGCAAAATGCCTTGACGCTCTGGGATGGCTGGACGCGGGTAGCTTGGCGATTCCTCGCTTGGCGCATCGCTTGAAAACCGCCGGTCAGCCTGCGTGCTTTCTTGCCAGAGGTAAGTGATATTGAACGTTATGCTTCGTATATTGGTAGTTGTTCTTATTGCAGTACGCGTTGTCGCCGAAGAAAATCGCAGAACGTGTTGGTACTGTATCCGATTGTAGTCGTGTGGATTGCTCTCGCGCATGACGTTTGTCAAAAACGTAGTCGGTTGTTTTATAAAGTTTTGGTAATTAGCTCGCTTGTACGCACTGCTCTACGTTAATATTTGCTGAAAGGAGCCAACATTTTCGTCAGGCACACCATTGTCATGCGTTTTATGAATGCAGTTTGTCCACTTACTTAGAGTAACGCCATGAAACTGAAGCTTCAACATTCATTTCTTTCGCATAAGCTCTGAAAGAATAATCTTCAGTCACCATATTGTGCGGTGAATCCTGAATCGGTACAGTGGGAGAAGTAATGTGTATCTAGGGATATTTTCTTTAGGTGTGCATTTTATGTGTCAATAATTAACGTGACCCTCAATAGCGTTTGGGTTAGCATTCTTGGACATTGCTTATCGTCTTTCAAGAAACACCTAACGTAGATTTGCTAAAAATGCAATTTCTGCAGCATGACACCGTATGTTGTTCAGTCTGTTTGCCCCATCTCTAAACTTTATGCGAATTGACCTAATTTGACAAGCCGTACTTTCAGCGGAATTTTCAGTTGCATTCAGCACCTATATGTGCGTTCATGCATTGAAGTCCCACTTCTCATTGCATAATAATAGCTCGTGAAGAACAACGCTTGTCTTTATTTAGCCATTTATCAGAGCTCTTCTCCTCTCCTCAAAGGGCAAGGTGCTCCTGGCACACCTGCTTCGGCTTTTCTTTTTTTTAAATGCGAAGCATTTCTTAGCGAACTTCTGCGACTTTGAGCGTATCTATCTATCTATCTATCTAGCCGCCTACGACTTTGTGCTCTCCTGGCCGTTTCGTTAATCGGATGTATACCAAGACTGGTGCGTCATAACATGGCCTTATTACGAACATAAATGGCAGGTCATATCATGAAAATCATGACACGCATGTCATGAACAGCATGATTTACATTCCACGACCTTAGGCTCTTGCGGCCGTTCCGTTAATTTCATATACACCAAAATTGGTACGGCGTGACAAGAATTCACGACGAACATAATGACAGGTCCTAACATACAAATCATGACGCGCATGTCATGTGCAGCATGATTTACATGACATGGTCTCTGGGCGGTCGCGGCCGTTTAAATGAAGGGATATATACGAAAACTGGTATGACGAGACATTTCCGTATGACGAACGTAACTGACACGTGGTAACATGAAAATCATGACATGCATGTCATGTATGACATGATTTACATGTCACGCTTACGGCGCACTCGCGGTCGTTTCGCTAGATTGATATACACCAAAATTGGTATTGTGCTATGTGACTGTATGAAGAACATGAATAACAGGTGGTAGCATGAAAACCATGACATGCATGTCATGTATGTCATGATTTACATGCCACGCTCATGATGCATTCGCGGCCGCTTCGCTAGCTTGATGGACACCAAAATTGGTATTGCGAGACACGACCGTATGACGAACGTAAGTGAGAGGTGGTAACATGAAAATCATGACACGCAAGTCATGCACAACCTGATTTACATGCCACGCTCATGGTGCGTTAGCGGCCGTTTCAGTAGATTGATATACACCAAAATTGGTATTGCGCGAAGTGACTGTATGAAGAACATGAATTACAGTTGGTAAGATGAAAACCATGACATGCATGTCATGTATGTCATGATTTACATGCCACGCTCATGATGCATTCGCGGCCGCTTCGCTAGCTTGATGGACACCAAAATTGGTATTGCGCGCAGCGACTGTATGACGAACGTAAATTAGACGTGGTAACATGAAAATCATGACATGCATGACATGTACGACATGACTTACATGTCTGTTCATGGCGGACTCGTGGCCGTTTCGCTTGCCTGATATCCACCAAAATTGGTATTGTGCTATGTGACTGTATGAAGAACATAGCAGGTCGTAGCATGAAAACCATGACATCCATCACATGTATGTTATTATTTACATGCCACGCTCATGGTGCATTTGCGGCCGTTTTCCTAGCTTGATATATACCAAAATTGGCATTGCGTGACGCGACTGTATGACGAACATGAATAACAGGTGGTAACATGAAAACCGTGACATGATGCCATGTATGTCAAGATTTACATGCCGCGCTCATGGTGCATTCGCGGCCGTTTCGCTAGATTGATATACACCAAAATTGGTATTGCGCGAAGCGACTGTATGACGAAGGTAAATGAAAGGTGTTAACATGAAAATCATGACATGCATGTCATGTATGGCATGATTTACATGCTATACTCGTGGCGCAGACGCGGCCATTTCGCTCGTTTGATATACACCAAAATTGGTATTGCGGGATGTGACTGTGTGACGAACATCAATGAGAGGTCTTAACATGCTAATCATGTTATGCATGTCATGTACGATATGATATACATGCCACTGTCATGGTGTGCTTCCGGCCGTTTTGTTAACTGGATATAAACCAAAATTGGTATGGCACGACACGAGTGCGTGATGAACATAAACAACAGGTAATGCATTGTATATACCAGAATATGCGTTTCATTGGCATGGTGTATACTAGATTGTGCATGCATGCGTGCATGGCAAACATGCGATATATGGTGGACTAGATGCCATGGCATGAATGATTTCATTTGGCTCAAAGACAAACAAGGCGATGTATGCAGCTCTTTGCTGGCTGCTTCGCATTACATCGATTCCCACAGTGCGTGCGATCTGCCGAATTTTTAATGCTTGAGTTTTTCCGCAACGTACTGCAGGTAGCAAAGAGCAGTGCCACGACAAACAGAGGAGTGCTGACCATGCAGTCCAGAAGGTGGCCGAGGCAAGCATGCCAAAGGGGTGCTTATTCAGGCAGAAGCAATAAGCATCTATAGCAAACGTAAAGGTAATGTAGAGAGTTCCATTTATTGAAGAAGAATCTTGTTTTGAGCTATTCATGTCGAAGGGAAACAATGAGTGCTAGATAAATGAGATGGAAATGCAAAGTAACAACATAATGTATGCCAGCAACCAACTTAAGTTTCTTCATGCAAAAGGGTTATTTCCAACTGGTTTATTCGCGGGAAGAGGCCAATTGTTTCCACAAATGGGCATAACTGGTAGTCGTTGCACGTCCTGTTACTGTGTTCGTGCACTCATTATTATGTGCCACTTACTTCTGTGACCTTCCACCAAGGTGAAATTACTTCACATAAACAGCAACGAGAAGACTCTTGCTAGACAGTTCAATTTAGCGCCCCACTTTAAAATTTATAACTTCATGATTGCATTATCCGGAACAGACTTTTCTGTATACGGTTTGTTTCTGCAAAGCTTCAACCTATCACCTGTAATTTTTCAAGGCAAATTAACTAAATTTGCTGCGTACATTTCACTGCACATTTTCATCACTTATGCTAAACAACTGGCTTGAGTGATGTGCGGAATTCTTGTAAATGAATTTTATTGATTACCTCAGACCACTTGCTTCCCAAATTATGGCCACTTTCAGTGCACGTGCTATGCATGCTAGAAATGAAAACAGTGAATGCAGCTGGCAGCATCAAGAGTACAATGTCCATAGGCTAGCATGGGGTGCCAAATGTTGCCAATGCTAGAATTTACCTTATGCGTTAATGGTGCAGCTGATTGTATAAGTTAGCACTTTCCAGCTGCTCACGCAGTTCGAGCAGATGTCAATCATGTTTACTGTAGTATGGCACAGCCGCCAAGTTCGTGCATGTGAATTCTGCATACCAGGAAACCTTACCTGAAGCAACATTTTGCTGTGATTGCAGCTAAGTGAGAACAAATGGGTTTGTATTGTCTGTCCGTCTGTCAATACCATTACACAGGGTTTTAAGTGCATTCAAGTAGCTTTAGCAATGCACTTGCAGCTACAGAGCCAAAGGGGCAGCCAATTTCAACAGCAGAGTTCCCTCTGCAAAGCCCACTTTCCATTAAGGGCATTGTTTTGTGACACTTAAAAGTCAAAACTTGCTCAATTACGCTCTTCTTGGTGTCTGACATTACAGGAATTACGATAATTCTTTATATCTGAAGTGAAATTATGCCATTGTTTTTTTTATATTGTGATGTGCCGCTTACCCAGAGGACGAAGAAGAGGAGGACGGGTTCGTTGCTGTTTTCGCCATCTTGGTTGTCACCTCGATCACTGTGATTGTGTCAATACTGTAAATACAGCCTTCTGTCGTCTCCTCGTAACATCTTTGGTGGAGGTGTTGGGTATATCCGAAGCACACCACGGAAATTAGCAGCGGGCGTCTCCTTGGCCAATCCATCATGTCAACAGGCAGGCCCGTTGATACAGCCTCCGCTACGCCAACTGAACCCAGCCACGACGTTGTGACCCATCTCCGAGACCCTGGTACCTTCTGCGGCACTGACAACGTGCACGTCGAAAAGTGGCTGGCCGACTACGAGCGCGCCAGCAAGACCAACCGGTGGAATCCCTTATTTGATGCTGGCAAACGTCAGTTACTACCTCAGAGGAACGTCCAGTGTGTGGTTCAACACGCACGAGGAGGAGCTGACCAGCAGGGGTGTGTGCAAACAAAAAATGAAAGACATTTTCGAAAAGCCTAATGCACGACAACGCGCCGCTAAGAACTTTCGTGCCGTGCACAAAGCTCGACGAAGCCATATATGGTGTACATCCAAGATGTCCTAGCCTTTGGCGACCAAATGCCTGAAACTGACAAATCAGCCACATTCTCAAAGGCATCGCCGATGACGCATTTCACTTACTAGTCTACAAGAACTGCTCCACCATCGTCGACATCAGGGAGTGCCGACGCTTTGAAGAGGCGAAGAGTCGTCGAGTCACGCAGCAATTTGTTCGGCTCCCTAACACCGCCGCCACGTCGTCGTGCGAAGACGCCCCACTCCAGCCGCCGCCCAGTACCAAAAACTTCCTGGGCCTTGCGCGGCGAGAGATCGAGGCAGCATCTCCATCCGCACCGCAGGCCCGTTCTTACGAACAGACCCGCAGTGTCGTTGATCCAGGCCGTCGTGCCCGAAGAACTGGCGAACGCAGGCATCCAGCCCATATGTGCCCTAAGTCGTCCCGCGGTCAGCACTGTTCCATCCTACGGCCCACAACCAACCTATTCCAGGTTCCGTGATCCGAACCAGTGGCGCACACGAGATGACAGGCCGATATGCTTCAACTGCAACGGGGTAGGCCCCATTTCTCACCATTGTCGCTATCGTCGGCCATCGTCTCCTCGTGCAACGTACCGGGCAGAGGACACTCGATCCTCACCTTTTTACGCCCGCGAAGACCCTACGAACCTTAACGCCCAAACCTCGGCCCCACGCTTTCGACCGCTCGCTGTCCCCGCAGAACCAGCAACGTTCTCGGTCACCTTTGCCCCGTCGCTCACCTTCGCCGTACCCTCACCGTCACTCCTCGGCAAACTGACCAATGCAGATCCCGGAGGTGATGCTGCATTGGCCTACCGACCCGGAAAGCCTTTGTTGACCCTGGCTACCCGACAATACCTTTTGGACATAGAAGTCAATGGCGTGCCTGTTTCGGCGCTCATCGACACTGGCGCCCAATTATCAGTAATCAGCGCTCACTTTTCTCGCTGTCTCCGCAAGGTCCTTACGCCCACTTCATCACCTGTTGTTCGTGTGCCCATGGCGGTACACTTGTGTTCTTGGAATGTGTACTGCGCGTGTGAGCTTCGATGACCACAAGACCTCTGTTCTCTTTGCTGTTCCGGACGAGTGCCCCCATGACCTCATTCTCGGCCACGATTTTCTGAGCACTCATTCTGCCCTTATCGATTGTTCTTCTGGCCTTTTTCAGTTAGAGCTTCCTGCTATGCCTGACCACACCATCGCGTCGCCACCACGTTTATGTGTTGTCCAGTTGGTTCGCTTGCGTCAGGTACAGCTACTTACGTCTCATTTATCCCAGACCCTCCTGTACGTGGTGGCGACTACCTGATTACCCCTTCCTTGGACGTTCTCCTGACGCGCCGTGTAGCTCTGCCTCACTCTCTTGTGACTGTTTCTGCGAACCGAGCATGCCTGCCTGTCCTCAACTTTGGACGTTGCGCACAGTTGCTTTCCGAAGGTATCACGCTGGCCACTATAACGCCTTTAGACTCACACGACCCTGTGGCCCTGGCCATTGATACTCCACAACCGGCTTCAGGAAGCCCGGCTGCTAGTGCAACACTTGATGACCCGCTCGACGACATGATTGCCCCGGACCATTCCCCTTCTCAAAGCAAGGGACTACGCCTTTTGTTGGCGTCATACCGCGACGTTTTCGATTTCGCTTCGTCGCAGCTTGGGCAACCATCTATAGCCCCCCACGTCAAAGGCGGGCTACCATTGCCAAACTCTTTCGAGACACCCTTTGCCTCGCCAAAGAAAACCCACTAGTCATTATGGGCGACTTCAGCGCGCAGAACATGCTATGGGGATACCAGAGGCGTGACTGGAAAGGCCTCCAGCTGGAGAGAACGATGGAATTGTGTCAACTCATGCTCATCACAGACCCCAGCACACCGACAAGGGAAGGAAACAGTGTAACACGTGACACAACACCCGACCTCACTTTCATCACACAAACCACACGAGCCGAATGGCACAACACACTCGAAAACTTGGGAAGTGATCACTACATACTGAACATAACACTACAGACCGGACGCCTACGCAGGGATATTGGCACAGCCAAATTAACTGACTGGCAAAAATTGAGGGAAGCCCAAGAACAGGATGAAGAGACAATCACAAACTTGGAAGACTGGTGCAACAAACTTTGTCGAGAAAAAGAACACCACACAAAAGAAATAGAACAACAGAAATCTCGGAGGTGGATTCCCATTTACTACATCTGTGGGACGCCAGACAAGGGCTTACCCGCCGCTGGAAAAAGCAGAAGAACAATAGGAAACTGAGGACACGCATAGCGAAAATAACAGCGGAAGCGGAAGAATACGCCATGCAACTCGCGTCGGCGAACTGGTATAAATTCTGTGACTTCCTGGACGGCACCCTGGGTACAGCCAAGACATGGCACATCCTCAAAGCCATCCTCGACCCCACCAAGACCAAAGGAGAGGTTCACAAGGCCCTGGAGCGATTACTACACACCTACCCAGGCAGCCAACAAGACCTCGTCGACACCATCAAGACCAAATGCCATGGAGATTCTGCTCCCTCAGAGCCATGCACAACATCATACGTGGGACAACCGAACCCAACAATGGATGAACCTATAACTGAAAATGAAATGAGAGCGGCCATCGCAGCTACTACCCGTAACACGGCGGCGGGCACAGACCGCATCACAAGCGCCATGATAAGAAATCTCAGCGACAAGTCTATCTCTGCACTCACGGCCTTCATCAACCAACATTGGGAACAAGGCACGGTGCCAGCGATGTGGAAACACGCAAGAATAATGATGATCCCCAAACCAGGCAAGAAGTTGGCAATCGAAAACCTCAGACCCATTTCGCTGACATCCTGCCTCGGCAAGGTGTACGAAAGAATCATAAACACAAGACTGCAGAAGCACTTGGAAGATAATAAGCACCTGCCCGACACCATGTTCGGTTTCCGTGCTGGCCTGTCGTCGCAGGACGTACTACTACAACTCAAGGAAGAGGTTCTCAGCAACGTTCCCCGCAACGGTGAACACGTCCTCTTAGCCATCGACATTAAAGGGGCTTTCGACAACATCAGCCACCAAGGAATACTGGAGGGGCTCGCAAACACCAACTGTGGTGAAAGAACATACAAGTACATTCAGAGCTTCTTAAGCCAACGCACAGGGGAGTTGAAGATCGGAGAGCTCCAGACTCCTGCATACCAACCTCCAACAAGGCCACGCCGCCAGGAGCAGTAATATCACCCACGCTCTTCAATGTAGCCATGGTCGGCCTTGCCAGAAAACTGCAGGAGGTAGAAGGGCTCCGACACGCCTTCTATGCAGACGACATGACACTCTGGACCACAAAAGGATCACTCGCTGAAAAGGAAGAGCGCCTGCAAACTGCAGCTCACATCATCCAAGAATATGTCGGCCAGCGGGGTCTACAGTGCTCCCCAGAGAAATCTGAAATCTTACGTGTATGGCGAAGCAGATGTAACCACGCAGCCTCCACAGACCCATCACAAAAACTTGAGGTATACCTCAATGGAAACCTCATACCAGAGAAACCATTGATCAGGATCCTGGGCATGTGGCTGCAGAGTAACCAACGAGCCACCCACACCCTTCATCATCATCATCATCATCAGCCTGTCCACGCCCACTGCAGGGCAAAGGCCTCTCCCATGTTCCGCCAATCAACCCGGTCCTGTGCTTTCTGTTGCCACGTTATACCTACAAACTTCTTAATCTCATCTACCCACCTAATTTTCTGTCTTCCTCTTACGCGTTTGCCCTCTCTTGGAATCCAGTCAGTTACCCTTAATGACCACCGGTTATCCTGCCGACGTGCTACGTGCCCGGCCCATATCCATTTCTTCTTCTTGATTTCAACTATGATATCCTTAACCCCCGTTTGTTTCCTGACCCACTCTGCTCTCTTCCTGTCTCTTAAGGTTACACCTATCATTTTCCTTTCCATCGCTCGCTGCGTCGTCCTCAATTTAAGTTGAACCCTCTTTGTAAGTCTCCAGGTTTCTGCTCCGTAGGTAAGTACCGGTAAGATGCAGCTGTTATATACCTTCCTCTTGAGAGATAGTGGTAGACTACCATTCATGATTTGATAATGCTTGCCGAATGAGCCCCATCCCATCCTTATTCTTCTAGTTATTTCACTCTCATGGTTCGGCTCCGCGGTTACTACCTGTTCTAAGTAGACGTACTCCTTTACAACTTCCAGCGTCTCGCCACCTATCGCGAAGCGCTGTTCTCTGCCAAGATTGTTCCACATTACTTTAGTTTTATGCATATTAATTTTCAGACCTACTCTTCTACTTTCCGTATCCAGTTCAGTAATCATGAGCTGTAATTCGTCTCCCGCGTTACTCATCAATGCAATGTCATCAGCGAAGCGCAGGTTACTGAGATACTCTCCATTAACTCTTATCCCTAATTCTTCCCAATCTAGGGCCCTGAAAACCTCCTGTAAACACGCGGTGAATAGCATTGGAGAGATCGTGTCTCCCTGTCGTACGCCCTTCTTTATTGGGATTCTGTCGCTTTCTTTATGAAGGACTATAGTGGCTGTGGATGCGCTGTAGATTTCTTCCATTATGTTTATATAGGCTTCGTCGATGCCCTGATTCCGCAGTGCTTGCATGACTGCTGATGTCTCCACCGAATCAAATGCCTTCTCGTAATCTATGAAGGCTATGTATAGGGGTTGGTTGTATTCCGCGCATTTCTCTATCACCTGATTGATAGTATGAATATGGTCTATTGTTGAGAAGCCTGTACGAAATCCTGCCTGGTCCCTTGGTTGATTAAACTCTAATGTCGTATTAATTCTGTTAGCAATTACTTTTGTGAATAGCTTGTAGACAACGGACAGTAAGCTGATGGGCCTGTAATTTTTCAGGTCCTTGACGTCCCCTTTCTTATGGATCACGATGATGTTGGCATTCTTCCAAGATTCTGGTATCCTCCCTGTCGAGAGACACTTCGTATACAGGGTGGCCAGTTTCTCTACCATAATCTCTCCACCGTCTTTCAATAGGTCTGATGTTACCTGATCCTCACCAGCGGCTTTGCCTCTTTGCATTCCCTTTAGGGCTTTCTTTACTTCTCCTGTTAATACTGGTGGGATGTCAGATTCCTCTGGGATATTACTGCTTCTTACGTTATCATCCTGACTGTCTCGGCTGCTGTACAGATCTCTGTAGAACTCTTCCGCTATCTCAACTATTCTATCCATATTGGTTGTGACCTTGCCATCCTTGTCCCTTAACGCATACATCTGATTTTTGCCTATGCACAGTTTTGTCTTCGTAGCTTTGAGGCTTCTTCCGTTCTTTAGATCATTAAGGATCATAGTATCATTAAGGAGTGTGCAGTCGAAGTCGGCGGTACAGTCGTTAGACAGGACACTGGTAAGCTATCCCAAGAGACGAAAAACCTCATTAAGAAACGTCAAGCTATGAAAGCCTCAAATGCAACAGACAAAATAGAGCTGGCGGAGCTTTCGAAGTTGATCAATAGGCGTAAAGTAGTCGACATAAGAAAGTATAATATGGAGAGAATTGAGCATGCTCTAAAGAACCCACACCCTTATGCTCCTCCAAACCAGCGTCAAGGCTATATCACGCATGATATCTCGGGTGACATCTAAGAAAAGAGGGATGAAGGAAGGAGAAACCCTTCGACTTGTTCGAAGCCTGGGGGTAAGCCGAATAACGTATAGCCTACCTTATTATAATCTCACACAATCTGAGACCAGACGGGCCGACACCCTCTTGAGAATGGCATTCAAGACTGCTCGCCGTCTGCCAACGAGTACATCCACTGAGAAATTGATGGCACTGGGGCTTCATAACACCCTCAGCGAACTTGTTGAAGCCCTTCACGTCTCACAACAACAGAGACTTGAGCGTACTCGCACGGGCCAGCAGGTCCTAAAAACCCTAGGATTCCAAGCCTCGACAACGAGAGCCCAGGAAACCTGCGAGATACCTCGTCATGTCCGGGAGGGCTATCACGTTGCCCCAATTCCACGCAACATGGACCCCAACCTACACAGCGGCAGAAGGAGAGCAGGGGCCCAATACTTCCAGAAAACCTATCGATTCCAAACTACAGCCCGTTTTACGGACGCGGCCATGTATGGGACGACGACTAAAGGAGCAGTGGCAGTGGTATGCGACCGCCGAGGCCACATAACCTCTGGAACATCTCTCCGCCCTTGCAAGATCACAGAAGCCGAAGAGCTGGCCATCGCACTTGCCATCCGCGAAGGCCTGCACGCAAACAAGCCGCTGACAATACTCACAGACTCCCAGCAGGCCTGCAGGAACTTCCTACAGGGCAGAATTGGTGTGCCTGCGGCACATGTCCTTGCACAAATACCAAGGGAAGGCAAGGACGACTCCTACATACAGACCGTCATATGGATACCAGGCCACTCTGGCATCACGGGTAACCTGCACGCCGACCGGGCAGCTCGAGGCTTCGTACACAACCGAGCGCTCCTTACGTCGACTGCAGCGGACCCGGAGCCAGTTGACCTCCAGTATGCCACAATACCGAATTACCATAGAGGGCGACGCCTACGGTATCCACCACCTCATCACAAGCTTGCGACGAAGGAGGCCACTGCATGGCGTAGACTCCAAACCGGAACCTACAAAAGCTACACACGCTACACCGCATGCACCCCACATCTTACAGGGATGAATGCCCATGGTGCGGGGCCACACCAACCCTGTACCACATTACGTGGTAGTGCACACTACACGACCTTGAACACCACAACATGAACACCTAATGTGAGCAATGGGAGGCACTGCTGTCCAGCTCGGCCCTCGACGACCAGATCAGGCTCGTTCAGAGAGCAGAGCGGATGGCAAGAGCCAGCGGAGCCCTGGACTAAGGGCCCCGACCATCAGCAAGGCCCCTACGGGGCAATCCACAGGAGCTTTGCCTGTACATAAATAAAGTTTGTCATCATCATCATCATCATGGTCACCCACTGTATTGATACCGGGAACGCAATACCCATTCATCGACATCCTTACCGCGTCTCTGCTACCGAGCGCGGCGTCATTCAAACGAAAGTCGACAAGATGCTCGCTAAGGACATCATCGAGCCATCTTCGAGTCCTTGGGCGTCCTATGTGGTTCTTGTAAAGAAGGAAGACAACATCTGGCGGTTCTGCGTCGACTATCGGCACCTTAACAAGATCACCAAGAAAGACGTCTAGCCTTTGCCGCGAATAGACGACGCCCTTGATTCTCTTCCTGGCGCACGGTACTTTTCTTCCATAGACCTTCGCTCAGGCTATTGGCAAATTGCTGTCGATGAAAATAATCAGGAGGAGACGGCCTTTATTACACCGGATGGGCTTTACCAGTTTAAAGTCATGCCCTTTGGGTTGTGTAATGGGCCCGCTACATTTGAGCGCATGATGGCCTCCCTACTTCGGGGTTTCAAATGGTCCACACGCCTCAGTTACCTCGACGATGTCGTCGTTTTCTCGCCTACGTTCTCAGGCCACTTACAACGCTTCTAGGCTATTTTGCAAGTCTTTCGCACAGCAGGTCTTCAGGTCAACTCTTCAAAATGCCGCTTTGGCCACCGCGAGATCACCGTGCTTGGCCATCTTGTTGACGCTGCGGGTATACGGCCTCACCCTGCAAAAATACGGGCTGTTACGAACTTTCCCACTCCACGTTCTTCTAAGGACCTTCGCTCGTTTTAACACGAAAGTGTTTTATGCCGGGGTCCACCAAGTACATTCGTCACGGATATGACGTTGATAAAATAGACGCCAGCGGTTGACAAAGAAAAAAAACAAGAGAAAGATTTCCCACTGGGAATCGAACCCACAACCTTGCGGCCGCGACGGCAAGCGCCCGACGCCCTACCGACTAAGCTAACTCGGCAGATGCGGACCCTGGCGCGAACGCGCTTTATATCTTTCACACATTCTCTCTTTCGCACGGTGCTCTCTGTTGGCGGTGTAGGTAGGCGGGACAGAGCGGGGCGGTGCCGCCGTATATGAGAGGTGAAAAGAAATAATGCTTCACGATCAACACTTACTAGCGCTTACTCCGAGATTGCGCGCGATGTCGGAGGTCATGATTAAAGCGTCTCGATACCATCGAGGTACACTGGCCGCGCTGGCGTCGCCGAGGCACCCTTGACGCAGTTACGTGGTTACGTTCTTTGCCTTTCGCTTCGTCTTAGCATGCGTCGGCTCATCGGAGTAGTGCAGCTTCCACATGCACCAACGGGATTTCTCCGCTGCCGACTGCTTCGATTGGGAGAGCACCGACTAACGAAACTGCTGCAATACGCGTTGCAGAAAGGACGCGATTTCGACGAGCGAATGTCGTGCCTTGGTGAAGCGAGACCAGCGCCCTCGAGACAGAGGCCAGTGGGCCGCACGCGTTTGCTGCTCAGGTTACGAACCCCTACCTCCCGTGTTGCTGAAGCGCAGTGTGTGGTAGTGTATACATGAGCGCAGGCGTCGGTCACCCATTGCTAGAAAGCGCACACTGTGTCATTTCTCTCCTTAATTGACGACGCTTTGAAGAAGTACATACCGGGTACCAGTGTTGATTATGAGCTTTTTGATATCATCCTTACGCGGGATTCACGATTCGCTGTGTCCAAATATATGTTCACAACGTCAGCTACCACAACGGTTTAATCATGATCATAGGCGTTAGTCGTCGCGATAGAGACATGCCGTCAACATAGGTGCATCCACATCAAACGGTGCTGTAGCTGCCAAGCACGAATATACATTGTACAAGCTCTCATATATCACTACACAATAAGCACTACTTCTGTGAAGACACGTTTCACTTTCGTGTTATACCGATTCCTATAACGGAGGGATCAGCCATGTTTTCTTGGCCTATGCTCCTATTCTCGCTGCTTTGTTAAAGATTTTGCAGCGATTGCGCAGCCCCTCACATGCCTTCTTAAAAAGGACGTCCCGTCTCTTGGGGTCCTGCCCAAGCGTCGGCTTTTTCTCATCTCGTCGACCTAGGCCCGTATTCTCAAAAGGCGACAATCGCAAAAGTATCGCCTTTGGTGCGCGCTGATTGGCTATTGAGCAAACCGGAAAAGTAAGGGCGCCATCTGGTAATTCCGCCGACGTCAATTTTGCGTCATGGTGCTCGACGGTGCTCTCGACATATTTGCAATAAACGAAGGCACCATTTACCGTCGGTTCGTGGTGAAGTCTAGCATTTCAGTGACGTAGGCGGTAGCTTCTATTATTCAATCCTCGGTAAATATACGCAGCATTTTTTACGCTGGAGCTTTCATCGAGCATTACCTTGGGGTGTTATCAGCACTCGTTCTTTGCCAGCGCGTGTTTTTTCGTGGTTTGAACGTCCCAATAACATGAACCGTGCGTTGCTCGCGTGGCTTATCGCGAGCCGGCAACATGTTGAGATCTTGAGACGATGTCGCTGCGACGGCACGCTACAGCTGAACTTTCCGAGTACGCCGTGTTAAACTCTCAACGAAAATACGTTTCACGCAAAGTTGCATTCTTTAAATATTATACTGTGCATTAAATAATTGAACAAGAAACCGTTGAAAGCACTTTCAACACGTCTTATACTTCAAGTAGCCACAGCCAAGCCGGCCAAGCCTGGCCACTGCGTAGAAGCAGCAGCACACGCTCGAAAACGCTGCACTCGGGTTGTTCTGCGTGACACAGGTGGCGGTTGGTCGTATGGTTCACCATAGTACGGTCCTTGTGTTGTGAGACATTCGTACAACCAACGGCCAGTTGCAACAATGACGTCACAGGCAAGCGTTTTTTTTACTTACTGAACGCATCAATTTCTACGTCACCAAACGCGATACTATCGCCTTTTGCGATCGTTTGAGAATACGGGCCCTACTCACATTCCCCTGTGTTGGCTCATTTCGACGACTCTGCACCTACCGACGTACGTACTACATACCCAGGAATTCGGGACATCGCTTTTAGCTCACCTTTTTTCACACCACGTGGCGTACAGACCTTCAACGTTCAAAATTCGCGCGATGACGCTTGCCGTAATCGCGCGAATCGAGAAAACCACAATACATAAAAAAAGCACGACGGCGATATCAGCTACAATCAGGCAGCGCGAACCTAAATCGCCTAGTGATAACCGCAACGCGTGCAACGAGCGGCCGGTTGGGCTGCTCGACCGTGAATCAGCAGTTCTGTTGCAATGAAAGGGGGCATACAAGTCGCTCGGCTGTGCTTGATAACGATGATCTCCGAAACAGCGTGTTGCCCTTCTCATCCCCTGCATCTTCGATATATTTCGTCCGATTATATTGTTGCTGGCTCCCACGGGTTTCTTAAAAGAAAGCAAGAACATCCTTTAGCGCTGCTGTTTTTGTAATTGGAAAAAGCTAATTTCGAGAAAATAATGCAAGTTCGGGAGGCAGTGATGACGATCGCGGGTTTGAAATTGTGCAGACAGAGGCTTCCTGTCCCTAATTTTAGTTGGCCTCAATTTATGAAATCAATATTTTGTGCTATTACGTCAAGACGTCTGGCCGTGTTATATTCGCTGCCACAGACATTTTTCTTTAAAGCTCAATAAGCAGCAGAAGTAAAGGAAGAATACCTCTGCAAGCAGAATAATATTCGATGATCTTCTTAAAAAGAATGGTTTTAATAAAGTCACCTTAGTTTCAACAGCGCTTTTTAGTTTTTAAGTAACATAACTAAAGACGTCGGAAAGCACCGACTTCATTATGCTCATGACATGCTACCCAGGCCGCGTTTTCCTCTCGGCTAAGTGTTGATGAAAGAGTGATGAACCAGATTGGACTGATATAAGGTATCGTGAAACCCGCCTTCTTGTTTGACTGCCTATGCTGGTCAGTTGTTAGGGTGCACGACTACTGACCAGCAGGTCGCAGGATCGAATACCGGCCGCGGCGGCTGCATTTTCGATGGGGGTGAAAATGCTAGAGGCCCGTGTACTTAGATTTAGGTGCGCGTTAAAGAACCCCAGGTGTCAAAATTTCCAGAGCCCTCCACTACGGCGTCTCTCATAATCATATCGTGGTTTTAGGACGTTAAACCCCAACAAATATTATTATTAAATTATGCATGATTGTACGAGGTCGCGGCTTGAAAGCCGGCTCTTGGGCCACTTTTGTTCTGGGCAAAATAGCGTGTTTGTATTTTTACATAGTAAAGTTCGTTAAAAGGTCTCTCGTCAGGACCCATTTAATATTTTCATTACGAGTTGAGGTCTATTGTTTATGTGAGCAACGGACTTGGAAGATTCTGGAAAAGCCGTTTTATTTTTATTCTCTGTCTTGCGTGTTTGTTTGCCGATACACAACGTAGCTCTTCACCAGGCGATGTTTCTCAAATAGTGGATTACACCGAAAGTTGTTAAAGGGAAGCTGAGTAACCTTCCACGAATATCTTTTTTTTTGTCAATTAGTTCACTGTTGAGCGTGAAACAGCGCGCCGAGACGGGACAGAAAACGAAAAAAAAGCACACATACAGATTGCTGGTGTGTGTGCAACTCCTACTATAGCGGGTACACCCCACAATAGTGGGGTGTACCCACTATTACAAGAGTTGCAAGACATTTAACTGCCCTGTTACCGTGCTGCCAGAAGGTAAACATTGCTGTCAACGTAGGCCTTGTCTGCCGCGGTGGAGCAGTAATTATGGTGCTCGGCTGCCAACCGGAAGGTCGGGAGTTCCATCCTGGCTTCGGCGGTCGCATTTCGAAGGATGCGAAATGCTGTGTGATGTTAGTGCATGTTAAAAAACACCGGATGGTTGAAATTTCCAGATCACTCCACTACGGCGTCTCTCATAATCATATCGTGGTTTTGGGACGTTAAACCCCAGATATTATTAACGCAGGTTTTAGCTGTGCCACGGCGACGTTCTGCAAACGGAGTTCTTTCTCTGCATTCCCTTAAGTACCGTAGGCGATGTACATACTCTGTTTTGCTTACGTAATGAGCCCCACTTTTTTTGCTGTTTTGTTTCGTGGCGCAACTAGAGTGACCGCATTGAGCTTCTCTCAATGGGTGGTTAACTGACGTCACGTGCTGCAGGCAATGACGCTGAAAGCAGTGTGCTGCAGTGCGCGACTCACATCTCGCGGGAAGTGTGGCCCCCTCTGAGAGTAACGGCCTACTTTTCATTATTTTCCTACTTTGTAGACACGATGTTCGCGTACTAATCTACGGACCGAATTTGTCCGAAATCTTACATGATGAAACTCTTCGGTTTCCTCGCATCCCTCATTACCATCGTCTCAATGATACAGTAATGCCAATAAACAATAGAGGGGCTAAGTAATAGCATTAATTTTAATGTTATGATCGGGTTTCCCGTTTGGCGCCGCTGGATCGTGGTAATGATTTGGCGGCACCTGCCCTGCTTTCTGCATCGTCAACGTTCGCCGAAACGCACCTCATGGCATGACAACACGGCAGTCGTGCCCCTTCCAAGCTGTCAGTTCCCCTCGTCAATCGCCCTGGACACACCCGGCCGAGTTTGACGGTTTTATGACCTGGAAGTGTGCTGTTTGCTGTCGGGGCTGTTCGGAAGAGGCGGTAACTTGTGCACTGCTTTGTCCAACGTTCTGCGAGATGCACCGGACAATTAGACGAGCGCCGGAGATCTTTATCGGGAACCTTTCTCCGTGGTGCCTCTATGGCTTGGTGACCAGCAGCTGGCTGTCAGCAGAGCCGGCGAGGAGAGAAAGGACTGCACCTGACGGCACGGCCAGTGTTCAGGATAATCCAAAGGTTTCACAGCGCATACAACGAAGACGAGCAAAGAAGAGACACACACAGCGCTCAACTTTTTCAGCCCCCGCCAAGCTTCTTACAATGTGCCGTCAGGTGAATTCTGAAGAAAGACCTCGAAAAATGTGCACCACCAAGCATAAAGATAGGTTCGTCCCGTGTGAAGATAGCGTCGTGTATTGTATTCCGCTATCTTGTCACAGTGAATATGTCTGGCAGACCGGAAGGTGCCTTAATGAACGTCTTAAGGAACACCGGTACAATGTAGACAGGGCTATTAGTGGGCATTTAGGAATTCATTGTCGGGATTGTGGGTGCCGGCCTCTTTTCGATCACACACGTGTGCTCGCGAGAAACAAAAATAGGATAGCGCGCGAAATCATAGAAGCCCAGGAAATTTTGAAACGTGGTGAAAAGTGTATCAGTGTTGCGTCGCTTGCTCTTTCGAGCAAGGAAAGTGAATTTTTATCTCAAAACATGTGATATCGATAATGGGTTGCTGTTCCTTTGACTGATTTTGTATACCTCGTCTGCTCTGTTCTTCCTTTTTTTCCTGTGAAAATGCGCATACATATTGCCGTGGCAGGAAAATAAAAAGCCAGTTGTAAGTTCAGCGCTGTGTGTGCCTCTTCTTTGCTCGTCCTCGTAGTATGCGCTGTGAAACCTTTGGATTATGCTGCACCAACTAGCCCAAGGCTCAACCTCAGTGTTCAGGAATTTGCGCTGCCGCGATCCCTTCACTGTGTGTATGGTGCCCTTTTGTGTCTTCTGCTCACCTCCCAGGCGCCGTACGTCGAACCGGGCGCGTCGCTTCTCTCTTTCCTGAGGTGGAAAGGAAGCAGTGCTTGACCTTTCCCTTGGGGGTTGAGATGAAGACAACTTGTTCATTGGACTGTCCTGCACTTCACTGTTTTCCCCGACAGGGAATCTGGGGAAGATGAAGGCTTTAAACGCGAGCGTTGAACGCTCCAAAACACGCTACCAAATAGTCATGTAAACAAACGTTCTTGTAATCAGCTCCGGCTCCTGAACTCTACTTGTCCCTGAGGCCTGGCTCGTCCCGGTTTTATGGGCAGACCCCCGACCACATCAATGGCTCGCGATTTTGCAAGTTCCTAGTCACCCTTGTGACCTGGTAAGGTGAGAAGCACGGGCTCGTGCCATTCCAAGGGAAAATCGAGAGCTCACGCCTCGTGACTACGCTTGCGAGAAGTACTTCTCGTAGAGTAATTCCCATCATTCACTGAAAAAAAAAATAAATGCACTGGGTCTCTTGTGCATTACACTAAGACGGCTCGAAAGTGAAAGTCTTCTTCTTCGTTTCGTCATTCGATGTGTGTGTTCTGCCCCACACCCGTATAAAAGATTTCTGCACCGAACGTGGTTTTGCACTGCCTCTGTGATCGGCCCACCGATCACAGAGGCACTGCAAAGCGACAATGTCATGTGATGAAGTCACGTCATGTGACGTCATCATGCCGTCATACTGAAGTGACTTTGGTGATCTGCGATGTCATAATAACGTCACGTCGTGATGTCACCGCGTGATGATTTTTTTGTTGACGCCGCCAACGCAGAATGCCGACGCCGGCGGTCAGTTTTCGCGTTTGATGAGGCACCTAAGGATTTCGCCTTAAAATTATACCTAAACTATCGAGTTCACGTTAAAGAAAATTATCGCAGCTTGCACGAAGCCACACAAGGCTGGATCACAACAGAGCTGCTAGACAAGAAGCAGAAGAGCAAGAGCACGCAGATGGAGAAGATAACGAAGAGAGCGCGTGTCGATTCATGGTCACGCCTGCGCGGTACACGCAGCACAGTCACACCCAATGCTGGAACAGCGTCCTTTCTATAGCCCATTGTAAACTCTCCTGGGGCAACTATAGTACAAGCACACAAGCAAGGTGCACACTACGCCATAAATGATCGCAATATTCATGAAGTTAACAGCTTTCGCTGTAAAGCAATGACAATAATAACAGCTTTCGTTGTAAAAAATGCGGTTTTTGGCAGCGCGAGCCCAATTGATACCGAAACTCGAGTGGGCCGTTTCCGGAGGCTGTGCAACAGCGGGTGAGCTGCAGAGTGTTTCAGGCTGAGGGTGGGAGGAACAATACATTGACTAAGGACGTTAAAGTAGTTTAACGAATGTCTCTCCAGAGCATAGGCTACTGTGGTCTATTTAGCGTCGGCTAAAGAGGCTAAATTTTATTCCAGCGTCGCTGACATAATGTGCACCCAGCGTAGGGCATTGGCTGATAAAGTGTGGCGCTGCTGAGCGCGAGGTCGCGGTTTATATTCCCTGCACCAGCGGTCGTATTCCGGCGGGGACGAAATGCAAGGACACACGCTTACTTAGGTCTGTTAGGTGTAGTACAGCGGTGAGCACTCTTAGGGTGAACATGCGAGCGCGTGGCCGACGGCACTGTCGGCGCCGCGTAACGGTCATCGGTGGAAACATTGCGCATGCGCATCATGCGTTCTACGAAATACTCTTTCCACCGCGCGCACACAAGCGTATCCCCAACACGCATATCTATGACGCGGTGCGCGTGGTGGAAAGAGTGTATCGCAAAGCACATGCTGCGCATGTGCAATGTTTCCAACGATGGCTGTTACGCGGCGCTGATAGTGCCGTCGGCCACGCGCTCGCGTGTTCACCCTAACTGTGCTCACCGCTGTACGTTCTGGGTGATTCCACGTAAGATCGAACAAACGATGGCGGGTCGACCTCTCAAATTTATTTCAAAATTTTATATATTATTGCCTGATGAGTGGAAAGAAGAGATCCGCAATTTGGTTTGCCGCCAAAAATTTTTTCGAACCACAGGAAATAAATAATGACGAAGAGGTGGAGTGGAGCGCTCATCCGCTCTGCTGTTTTGGCCAACTTTCGTTAGGAATTGCACAAAATATATTACAGTTAGGTAGCTGAAATTTATTTACCTAAATATATGCATGTTTTTGCTTCTGCTCAGGTATTTTTAGTTTTTATGCGTCGTGTAGATGTTTTTATAAGAAACCTCAAAAATGGCCCCATCGGCAAAATATTCTTTACTTTGAAGGTCTTTATCTCAAAAAAGCCTTGTAGCAGAGCGACAAAAATTCTGCATTACGTTCTTCGCATGCTTATCTACCAAACTGCCAAATCTTGTATTTATATAACTTTTCAGTAAAGAGATATGATCGGGCTAAGTTCGAGAAAACACCGAACAATGGAAACTTCTGACGACAATTAAAAAAAAACCCCATTTTTTAAATTTCTTGAACTTTGTCCACTTATTCTCCTCCACATCAGCTTTCACAATCATTAAAAACATGTTGCATAATGTCGTTTGACTAATAGTTGCGGCCCCTCCAATGAGACCCTTAGGCAAGGATGGGCAATTCCGACTTCTTGCCCAGCAAGTGTATAAAATGCAGGCAGGATTGAATTTCTTTTTAATAAAAGGCCAGCAGGTACCGAAAAAGGTGTCGCCTGCACTGAAGACGTTAATTTTGAAAATATTTGGTCACTGCAGCGGCCACGAGCGCGGGGCTACCGATCAGGCGCGCGCGCACCCAGATACTCGTTGTTAGAGACGGCGCAGTGAGAGCTCGTTTTCGCGTCCTCAGACCGATTGAGTTCGAAACAGCAACACCTATCGGGTGACTTGAACGCACGTGCACCGGTAGTCGCAGTGATCTGGTTAATTGCGTCGATTTCTTTTTCAGGGGCATAAGAATGTCATCGTTAAACTGTGCGTTCCGTGAAGATCTTTCATTGCAGTGGTAGCAAAAGCACGCGTAGCACAAGTAGTCCGTCTCACTGACAGTCACTGATCTTTCGGGCGTTAAACGTTCCTTCAAAGCATTTATGTCTAGATCGGTAACTCTGCGAAATTTTGGCTTCTTTGCAATAATTAAGGGAGTAGTGACACGATTTTGAGACATCGCAAAAGGGACATTTTTTGCTTCGTTGGTATGCAGTGTCCACGCTGTCCACACACTGGAGTCGGAGAACACGTATAAAATATTTTAATTTGACTTTGAAGTTTTCGTCGCTGAGCATTTGCAAGCCAGCCACACTGCAAGGACATTATCCCGACAAGTCAAGACGGTTCCTCCGAGTTCGCGAGTTCTGCGTCCTGCATGCAGCCTAAATCGTAGAAATCACTGTCAGGGTCACTGGACGACAATTCACTCATTGTTGTCTATTGCACCACGAGCAGATGACGGATTTCCCGCTAGTACGTCGCGAATTCCTGTATCTCCGTGACGTCACACTGCTATGAAACGACACTGAGAAGCCACCCCCTCGATATCGAAACCGAAAGTGTCTTTTTAACGTGGCGCTAATTAAAATATATAGGATGCATTCCCAGGCACCACAATAGTCGTTTTACGTTTCTCGACACTTTTTATTTAGAGCAACAATCCGAAATTTTTTAAAATTAGTGTCAGTACTCCTTTAAGCTTCTTGTGCTTCGAAAGGTAGTCTCCACAATAGACTCATTCAGAGCTCTACTTTGTCGTCATGAGACGCACAGGAGGAGTAGAGTAAGAGCAAAGCACAAGAACTATCCGCGCCGAATGAAGTGTGAACAGCGCACCGAACGCGCGGCCAGTTCACGCCGTCTGCTGCCGACATCTAATATAGACAAGCGCATCCGGTTACCGATAGTTTTGCTTTTCTTTCCTTTGACAATCCATATTTTGCGTTGCCACTGGAGCGCCACGTTTATGCTTTCCACTGATCGCAACTGGCGCAGCGCAGTTTCTGTGGCAGCAGCGTGCGTGAAACGAGCGCTCATAGCTCCCTTATAGAGTTTTCATCTTGCTTCCATCTCCGCCGTGTTATCAGCGCCTAGCTGAGATGCGAACAGAGGGCGGATAGAATAGCGAAGCTCCAGTGCACGTGCGTTCAAGTCACCCGAGAGGTGTTGCTGTTTCGAACTCAATCGGTCTGAGGACGCGAGAACGAGCTCTCACTGCGCCGTCTCTTACAACGAGCATCTCGGGTGCGCGCGCGCCTACTCGGTAGCTCCGCGCTCGTGGCCGCTGCAGTGACCAAATAATTTCAAAATTAACGTATTCAGTGCCGGCGACACCTTTTTAGGTACCTGCTGACCTTTTAATAAAAAGAAATTCAATCCTGCCTGCATTTTATACACTTGCTGGGCAAGAAGTCGGAATTGCCCATCCTTGCCTAAGGGTCTCATTGGAGGGGCCGTAACTGTTAGTGCAACGACATTATGCAACATGTTTTTAATGATTGTGAAAGCTGATGTGGAGGAGAATAAGTGGACAAAGTTTAAGAAATTTAAAAAATGGGGTTTTTTTTTAATTGTCGTCAGAAATTTCCATTGTTCGGTGTTTTCTTGAGCTTAGCCCGATCATATCTCTTTACTGAAAAGTTATATAAATACAAGATTTGGCAGTTTGGTAGATAAGCATGCGAAGAACGTAATGCAGAATTTTTGCCGCTCTGCTACAAGGCTTTTTTGAGATAAAGACCTTCAAAGTAAAGAAAATTTTGTTGATTGGGCCATTTTTGAGGTTTTTTATAAAAACATCTACACGACGCATAAAAGCTAAAAACACCTGATCAGAAGCAAAAACATGCATATATTTAGGTAAATAAATTTCAGCTACCTAACTTTAATATATTTTGTGTAATTCATAACGAAAGTTGGCCAAAACAGCAGAGCGGATGAGCGCTCCATTCCACCTCTTCGTCATTATTGATTTCCTGTGGTTCGAAAAAATTTTTGGCGGCAAAACAAATTGCGGATCTCTTCTTTCCACTCATCAGGCAATAATATATAAAATTTTGGAATAAATTTGAGAGGTCGACCAGCCATCGTTAGTTCGATCTTACGTGGAATCACCCTTCTAGAACCTCAAGTGTTTAAACCTATTACAGAATCTCCCACTGCGGCTTGGCGATAATGACAATGTGGTTATGGCACGTGAAGCCCCTTAAATTATTATTATTTACGTAGGCAGCTAGGGCACAATAAAAATATTACATGAAAAACAGCCCTGTACACACGTGTCATCATTATTGCGGAAGTGTCACGCACCGAGTTTTGCCTAAATTAATATTCTGCATGTTCTATCACAAGCATCTGCTTATCAATAATTCGGAAGTATCGATGTGAATGCGCACGTGGATACTTCGGAATTACGCATGCTTTTGACGCAGGATCAAAAAATCCAGATATAAAGGGATAAGGTTATGATATTCATCTAGCCTTGCTTGCTTTAGTCGCTAGGCCGTCTTGTGGCGCTGCTGTCGCATCCGAAAAGCTACAGCGCAGTGTGTTTGTATTTTCGCGGGGTAGAAGTCCAAAAATGGCTCCTCCTGGTCTCTGTATATATATATATATTTCTTGCAGTCAGATTGCTAGTTGTGAAATCCACAACCCGACTAGACGCTTAAGACGTGTGCGGTTTAAACCGGTGCACTGTGGAGAAAACGATAAACCAGGTTCAATATAAATGCTTCAAGCTTTCATTTTTGGTAATTCAATTTACATAAACAAACACTCTACCAGTGTCACGCGTTAATATTAATATTAATAATAATAATAATAATAATAATAATAATAATAAATAATTTTTCTTCTTCTTCTTCTTCTTCTTCTTATTATTATTATTATTATTATTGGGGTTTGACGTCCCAAAACCACGATATGATTATGAGGGCCGCCGTAGTGGAGTGCTCCAGAATTATTGACCACTTGGGGTTCTTCACCGTGCACCTAATCTAAGATTTCTTCCAGTATTTTTATGTATGGTTGGTCGAAGCCCTGATTCCGTAGTGCCTCTATGACTGCTAACATCTCCACCGAATCAAATGCCTTCTCGTAATCTATGCAGTCGATATATAGGGGTTGGTTATATTCCGCGCATTTCTCTATCACCTGATCGATAGTGCGAATGTGGTTTATTGCCGAGTAGCCTGTACGGAATCCTGTTTGGTCCTTTGGTTGATGGAATTCTAATGTTGTCATAATTGTATTAGCTATTATATTTGTAAATGGCTTGTAGACAACGGACAGTAAGCAGATCGGCATGCACCTAATTTTTCAAGTCTTTGACGTCCCCTTTCTTATGGATTAAGGTGATGTTAGCATTCTTCCAAGGTTCTCGTACCCTCACCGTCAAGAGACAATTCCTATACACAGTGGCCAGTTTTGTAGCGTTAGCTACACTGGCCTAGCCGGAGCCGATTTCGCGTGGATCCTCATGAGCCGTGCTGCGCATGCGCGAGGATCAGTGATGTCACACAGCTGGCTCACCGAAGCCGGCATCTCACGCGCTCCGCCACCGCCGCTGCTGGTCTGCGCGTTCGGGAGGAGTGGCGTCGTGTGTCTGCCGCGTCGTAAGCCGCGGCAGACACACTGGCGCCGGCGCGCGCGGACTCCGCCACCGCCGCGCGCGACTCGCCACTGCTGGTCTGCGCATTCGCGAGGAGTGACATCGTAGCCATGTCGGACACACTGGCGCCGGCGCGCGCGCAGCTATTCGCCTTCGCTGTGCAGTCGTCGTCTGACACTGCGATGGAGCCGCTTGATAGCGCCTCAGACTGGCGTTTGCAGGTGGGTAACGCCATGGAGAAGGAGAGCGCGAATGCTGCTCAACGGCGCAGAAGAACCGAGAAGCTTATCTCATCGGATCCCGAAGTAGTTGCCTGGCAATTAGCGGCACAGCGTACGAAGAATGAACAGAAGAAGGCTGATAATCCTAGACAATCTGGAAAGCTAAGAATAACCAGCAGAATATTTGCTAACGCTACGTATATTCTGGCATAGCCGAGCTAAGCCACTGCAAATATTTTCGAACACAATCTGTCCACCGTCTTTCAACAGATCTCATGTTACCTGATCCTCACCAGCGGCAATTGCCTTTTTGCGTTCCCTCTAAGGATTTCTTTGCTTCCCATGTCGTTACTGGTGGGATGTCCGATTACTCTGGCCTCCTAATACTTCTTACGTTATCGTCCTTGTTGTCCCAGCTACTGCACCAATATTTGTAAAATTCCTCAGCTATTTTAACTATCCTATCCATATTGATAGTGACTTTGCCTTGCTTATCTCTTAGTGCATACGTCCGGTCTTTGCCGGTGCGCAGTTTTCTCTTCACCCCTGTGAGGCTTCATCCGTTCTAGAAATGACTAATAAAAGGGTGGGACGAAGTCAGTCACGTGCGAGCCGGGCCGCGTGTTTGAGACCCCTGCCCTGCAGCACAAATAAATAAAACGATACAACTCGGCTTGCTAGATGAAGTCCAGGAGCGTTCTATGCAATTCGCGGATCCATTTGGAATCAACGTCCATCGACACTGTCGACGAGCTCAAGGAGAGGTTGTGATATTTAAAGAGTCTTCGAGAGAGCACAGTCAACGTTTACTAAAATAAGATATACATTGATTAGACCGCGTGTGCGTCGCTCGCACCATATATATAAGAAATGATAAAATTATATCGCCCTTCGTTGATACTAACTGCAGTTGTTGCATTTTAGAAACGCTGGTCGCGCTTTCACGTGCTGGCTCGCAGGTGAATGCATACCGTAGATATGTGTAGTCGTGCGCTAGATAAGTCTCGAACACTGAAATTATCTTTCAAATGCGCTATAACGGCTAAACGCAGTGAGCAAGCGCAAAAGTGTTCATGACACCAAATGCTGAAGCGGACAAATGTGACGTATTGAATTGCGATATGGCAATTGAATACGTCACATTTGCATTTGTACCTTACAAGTATTCATACACTATACTTGAATTGGGTGTTCCGCTCATATTATTGACAACAGAACGTCGTGGCGGCATCGGCACGCATTAACCCACACACCGCTTAACTGCTACGTCCGATATACATACCCTCGGCAATACCTACACTGACTGCGTTATTCCTTTCACATTTCATGCGTAGAGATACATGC
The DNA here is from genome assembly GCF_013339695.2 of Rhipicephalus sanguineus. NCBI lineage: Eukaryota > Metazoa > Arthropoda > Arachnida > Ixodida > Ixodidae > Rhipicephalus > Rhipicephalus sanguineus. The sequence continues at coordinate 197,377,015 of NC_051179.1, forward strand.
AGATGCGTTTGTATACGTGTAGTCTTTTACGGTGCAAGAATATTCAACAAGCGGCGACGTGTACGTTCCTTTCGTTTCCTGCTCCCACGGCGCCAACGAGCAGCGGGCGACGGAACGGCCGGCTCGCTCGATGTACAGACTTTTCCCATAGTGTGCCACGCTCCCGCAGGGCGTTCTGGGATTGTTTGAAAATGTTTATTAGCAAGAATCTGCCAATGCATTCACCCTCTCTCTTTAGGCTATCATCTGATGCTTTGCAATTATATCCCTCAGCCTATTTTTATTATATATCTGCACTAAATTAATAATTGCCTATAACTATAATTACATCTAATTACTCCTTTAAATTTCAGAAGGGTGTCTTGAAGGGTTAGTTGGTACATGTTACTGCGTTGCAAACAGCGCCAACACCGGACGAAGGCTGAGGAACAAACAACAGAAGCACTGTTCTTCAGCCTTCGTGCCGTTTTCGCGCTGCTTTCAATGCAGTAACGTGTAGCAACTGGCCCTTTCACACACCCTTCCGCAATATCTTTCTCTTACATCAGGCTCTTTCGCACGCAGTGTTTTGCATAACTCATCAATGTGCTAAACTAGAAAAGGACAACACAAAGAAGGAACACTTCAACAGATCGAGCGCACAATACCAACTGTTTTTATTGAACGTAGAGCATCGGTTAAATAGGGAAACTTGAACCGCGCAGTCACCCCGTGGCTGCGCATAGCTGCACAGACACATCGAGGAACAACACGTGCTAACGCACTTTATTCATCAAAAAAGACACTTCCGCACCGTAGAGGAATACCGAGGCCTCACTTACACAGCTATCTCTTTTCCCGTTAATGAAGAACGCTTCCGAAACCTCCCGAGCACACGTGTTTTTGCTATATCCCAGTATCTTAGTCTGTTGGAATCGTGCTTCGCATCCACAGGCAGCGCAGTGAGCTGGCAAATTCGCCATTTCTTTATTTTTGATCGACAGCTGGTGTTCACGTGCACGGTCATTTAGGCAGTGGCTTGTTTGGCCCACATAAGACCTGCCGCAGGAAAGCGGAATCTCGTACACCACTCCTACATCGCATTGCACAACCGGGTTGGCATGTTTTTTGCTACACAGCTCGAAATGCGCGCGCACAGCTTCGAAAGCTTCTTAGGCGCAGAGAACACCATGCCAACTCCGTGGCGATTGGCAACCTTTTTCAGGTTGTGTGTCACCCGGTGTATATAGGGTAACACAATCGGCTACTCACGCCTATTCGACGAGACCCCCAGCTGCGGTTTTCGCGAACGCCCTTTTAGCTTTTTTTAGGAGGGTTTCAGCCATCGCCGTCAGCACAGACTGCGGGAACCGAGCTGCCTTCAGTCGTCAAATCTGAGCACGGAAGCTGGCCAGCCTCTCATGCGGGCACGACCTCACCAGTGCAGTCTCCAAATACGATGTGTCTGTGCAGCTATGCGCAGCCACGGGGTGTCTGCGCAGTTCGCGTTTCCCTATTTAACCGACGCTCTACGTTCAATAAAAACTGTTTCTAGTGTGCACTCGATCTGTTGAAGTGTTCCTTCTTTGTGTTGTCATTTTCTAGTTTAGTGCAAAGTTTCCTGCATAGTATGAACCAACTAACCCCTCAAGACGTCCTGATCATCAATGTGCGAGTGCTTGTGTTGTTTATTCCTTAGACTTCGTCCAATTTTCGCGCTGTTTTCAACGCAGTACTCCTTCAAATCGTAGTCTCTCGTAAATGTTTCTAGTACACTTGTCGGCGATAGATGGTATCTATATTAAAAGAATAATTAGAATTGATTATGAATTAATGATATTTATTACTGCAAATAGTGAATGATATTCTACTATTTCCCGCCATCGTAATATAACTGCATAGATTGAGGTACTATCTATTTTACTTATGTCCTAGACTGACAGCTTTCCCCCTAAATTAAAAATATGTAGAATTCATTTTCGTCATTCATTAGTAATGCACTGTGGGCCAAGGTGCGAATGTAGATCAACATCAGTAAGTTATTCTTACGGTGAATTCTGCTTGGCTGACCTAATTTTAAAAATTTGCGCAGCTTGCACTGAGTCGCGCAAAGCTGGGCTAGAGCACAGCTGGTCGGCACTTGGCTGGCCCTGGCTTGACTAGACACACGTGCATTCACACGTCGATGCACGAAGTGTTCACGGGATCACATTGTAAATCACGAGTATAGACTAGGTGTTGATCGGGTTCGATTGGGTATCGCTTGGCAGTCACAACACCAAGAAGATTATTTAGTTTAATTAGAATAATTGGGATAATTAGCGCAAATGTCTAATTTGCACATTCGAGACTTGGTCTCGCTTAGGTTGCATCTGTAGTCCAGCTAGTCTTAATTGTATCCTAACTTAATTACGAGTATCTGGTAATTATAATTTTAGTTAGTTTAATTATATCTTATTTAGTTTATTGAGCTTAAATGATATAATCTACACATTCGAGGCTTCTTCTCGACTAGATTGCATCCCAAGCCAATCTAGGCATAATTAACACCAATTATGCACATTCCTAATTATTATGAGTTCAATTTCGCTCGCCATCTCTTACCGAGCTCAGCATGAATACGCACACTAGAATCTCAACTCGGCTTAATTAGGGCTTATTAGCCTTTGGCTAAATTATGCTTGGCTAATTAGATTTTACCGTGCTCAACTAAGCTTAATTAGAATTGGCTATGATGAATATGGCTTAACTAGGCATAGCTATGCTGAGCGCGCCGACATAACGATGATTGTGTTTTGTCTACATCGCGAGTAGGACAAAGCATGGTCATAACTATGCTGTAAAAGTAAATAATAATTTTAATTAGGCTAGAGAGCCCCTAATTGTTAATTCGCAAAACATTCTAAATGTACTTAGCCTCTTCCTATATGCTTTCATTTGATGCATTACAATGTTATCGCCCTGTAACTTAATTGGCAATCTACCCACGCTTGATAATTGCCTACAACCATCACAAATAAACTATAATCGTCCTCTCTTGCTTACCTTTTTTTGACACCTTTAATCGCTATGTTCCATAGATTTTCCCCAAAATTATCCCTGATTGTTAATTATCGATAACTATCACTAAAGATAATTACATGTTATTATCTATCTTGGATCTTAATTTCATACATCGGATACCCTATATATTTAACGTACCTATCCTTCTATACTGAAAGATTTCTACCTTAAAATTGGTGAATTCATTATTACAAGTGATTACTTATATCTCAACGTGCAATTGTGCATACTGTTGATGAGCAAATCTCAGTCAGTGTAAATTCCTTGGGGTCATTGTCAATTCTGTTAATTTTCCATATTATTAAGCTAAAAGACACCTAATCACTAATTAGCAACCTAAGCTATTCTTATATCTTTGGTCTTCTACGTCTTCACTTCGATGTGATACTTTACAACGCAGTCCTCCGATTAGTTGATTCTTATTTACCCCTTTCCTATTTAACTCTGAGTGTAAGTATTAATAATTGCAGGGTACAATTACTATATTTTTTAAAACTTTGATTACTAATTAGCTATAACAGTATCTACTGCTAGTTACTTACATGCGACAGGCATCTAGTGGTAATCGTGTACATTGCAATAATATATATATATATATATATATATATATATATATATATATATATATATATATATATACATAGATATATTATACATGTCCTTCTATACTAAACACTTCCACCAATATGTCTTAAATAAATTGTTAAATTCATTAGTACATTTGATTGCTTACACCCAATGGGGGAAGATTCGTGTGCGTATCAATGTATCTTGTCAATTCTTACTTACTTTGATTTACGAGGAGCTATTCTCATTTTTAACCATCTGCTCTAATTAACCTAAGACTTCTCATTTCTAATTATCAACTTAAGACCTCCACAGTATTTATACCCTCCATATCTTTAGCGGCTTTAAGAAAAACAAGCTTTTATAAAAACACTGACATTTTCACGTGTTTTAGGGCAACCGTAAACACTATGAAGCATATGCACCTCTATAAGGTACATCTTGAACAGGCTAGTAGCATAGCGCGGGAAGACACACGGACAAAGAAGAGGTACGATACGAACACAAGCCCATATCGGTACCCTAGTCTATAAGGTAGTTTCGCTGCAATGCACCTTACACAAAAATTCGCGTGGAACCTCAGAAACTTCGCCGACATCAGCGAAACTTCACAGGTACGAATATTGAATCATCGAGTCTGGGTCACTTCAGTGATTTAAGCAGGCGAGTGCGCATTGTTTTTATATGAATTTTTAAATTATCTCTTATGGAGTTTCACAAAGCACATAAAAGTGGCTCTCGAACCCAGGAAGTTTGTGGGAATAAAGCAAAACTGCTCGCACTGTGGGATCATGACTCCCAGAACACATGGACGAAGTGATTTAAGCGTATATTGAAGCGTTACACTACAATAAATGTTTGAAGGTCGTTTCCCCTTGAGTGACGCTGTTACTCAGCAGCCAACGCAACCGATGGCGCGAGTTGTCGATGTCCCGAATTCCTGGACATGCCGATGCGAGTGGTCATGGCATCGCCGCTGTTCTCGGTCAAAATCAACATGGTCAAGATTGCACTATTGCAAACGGCAACCGCCTTCTGTCCGCAGCTGAACGAAATTATTCAATAACAGAAAGAGATAGCCTCGCTCTTGTTTGGGCTGTCGGCAAATTTCGTCCTTATCTGTATGGAAGGCCCTGTACCGTTATCAGTGATCACCACACCCTCCGCTGGCTGCCTTCTCTCAGCGATCCCACTGGTCGCCTTGGTAGTTGGGCATTACGACTTCAAGAGTATACGTACACTGTCGTCTACAAGTCGGGCCGCTTACATCAGGACGCCGACTGCCTGTCTCGATATCCCGTAGACCCACCAGAACCTCCGGCAAACGCTATCATTCCATCTGTGCTCCCAATCAGTGACCTCTTCAACATCTTTGCTGAGCAACGCCGTGACCCTACTCTCGGCAATATCATTGAGCGCCTCAACTCACTGACTCCTGACTTCTCCCTTTGTCTCTTCGTGCTACGCGATGGCACCTTGCTTCGTCGCAGTTTCATACCTGACGGTACTGACCTCTTGCTTGTGATTCCGGCACACCTTCGTTCGACTGTTCTGGCCCAACTACATGATGTGCCGACAGCAGGGCACCTCGGATTATCGTGAGCGTACGATCGTACGCGCCATCGTTTCTACTGGTCAGGAATGTATAGGTCGGTACACCATTACGTGACCTCGTGTGACCTTTGTGAGCGCCGGAAGAAGTCAACACTCCCGCTTGCTGGCCGTCTTCAATCACTCGACATCCCATATGAGCCGTTTCATCGTGTCGGCCTCGACTTGCTTGGTCCATTTCCTACGTCTGTCTCGGGAAATCGATGGATCGCCGTTGCCACGGACTATGCTACACGGTTTGCAATTACTCGGGCACTTCCAACCAGCTGTGCGACCGACGTAGCAGACTTCTCGCTCCATAACGTCATCCTTCAACATGGGGCTCCGCGCCAGCTCTTCACCGACCGTGGCAGACAGTTTCGTTCCAGGGTCATCAATGACATTCTGACGTCTTGCTCGACCAAACATAAGCTAACCACGGCCTACCATCCACAGACGAATGGCTTGACTTAGCGTATGAACCGAACTATTTCCGACATGCTAGCAATGTACGTGTCGGCCGACCACCAAGACTGGGATACAACATTGCCTTTGTCACGTTCGCGTATAATACGTCCCGGCACGAGACGGCTAGTTATTCGCCTTTTTTTCTCCTATTCGGCCGAAATCCAGTGTTGCCTATGGACACGATGATGCCGCCTTCCATGTACCCATCTACTGCGCACGCTCAAGAAGCTATTGGCCGCGCCGACCATGCATGTCAAGTTGCGCGCGTTCGGTTAACCGAATCGCAAGCGGGCCAATAATCTCGCTACGATCGGCATCACCAAAACGCTCACTTTCTTCCTGGATCTCTTGTCCTCCTTTGGTCTCAAGCAAGACGTGTTGGGCTTTCTGAAAAGCTCCTCTTCCCGTACACCGGACCATACAGTGTACGCCGCCAAGTGACTGACGTGACGTATGGAATCGAGCCATTGTCTTCGCCCTCGTCGACTCAGCCCCGCACCGACATTGTTCACGTTGTCCGTCTGAAGCCCTATCACATAGCGGAACCCACCGACACGTGTGTATAGTGACCATTCTCGCGATCGTCTTTGCCCGGGTGCACCGAGTCGGTGCTTTCACCGCAGGTGGGTAATGTTATGTGCCGCTTACACAGAGGACGAAGAAGAGGAGGACGGGTTCGTTGGTGCTTTCGCCATTTTGGTTGTCACCCCGATCACTGTGATTGTGTCAGTACTGTAAATACAACCTTCTTCTGTCGTCTCCCCGTAACAATATTGTTACTTTGCATGCATACTTTACGACTGCACCCTCCCGAACCGAAGCTTTACTACTGCTACATTCTCTTATTGGTGAAAACAATTATTGAACTAAAAAACAGGACAGGGAAAGCAGTATCATGCCTTGTAATGTTGGAGAATGCTGCTGTCGCATTGATTAGTCTAGAGCTGAATTTAATCAGAAAGGGCAGCAATGTAGGTGATATGTCAATGTTTGCAGACCATAATTGTGTTGTGCTCATTTTGTCATCGCAGGAAGCATCTTCAAAGAGCAGTGCTACATGGATGTGAGCAGCAGTCCCCCTTCAACGAACGGGTCAAATTCATGGAAGCCACGTGCATGCTGCTTCTGGCCTACGCAAACATGCAGGCACCATAGTAAAGTTCTTGCAAAGATGTGAGACATCCGTATGCTGCATCAATTGAGCATGTTAATTGCGTGTTTTTTATAGCTTATACTGATATGTATACAAGTGTACTTCCTTGCAATGTATATTTAAATTCTCTTAAACGGCCAGTCAGCAGGCTCTGACCTCTTTTTTTTACACCTCCCAAACAAGCTCGCTAATTCGTACAGAGGGCCGCAGAAATCACATTGTGCGAACATCACAGACACTTCGCTTCTAAAAACAATAACCGCGCCTCCTCTTCAGTCCTTGACCAGTCCTCTTTGGTAGCAAAGGGGTGTAATGTTGCTCATGAGCAACATTAAATAACGCTGAGTGTCGAATAGTCCTCTGCAATATCAAACGGAATTTTGGCTCTGCGAGGATGCAGTATAGGCTCTGTGGTTGTCACGAGTGTTATGAATTTATCTTGCCAGTGCTTTGAACTGTGCTTCCTCACCACACCGCCCTGGCACAGTAGTACATCGAGGAAGCCCCTCTTCACGATGGTGAGACTGAGTGAGAAACTGAAACCAGCTGGAATGTTTGTTTTGTCGAAGTGTTGTCCCCTTTGTCCCCTGTGGCTTCATTATTGCACCACTTAATCAAAATATTCTTGGGGCAACATGTTCACATTGTACAAGCCTGCAGTTCTCACAAACGTTAGACTCCGGGGTCGTTTAGTGGCCCTTAAGCTTTAATTTATGAATGGTAACTTCACATGTAATGTGGCTTTCTTCTTTATTTTTTTCAATGCTCATTTCTAAAATAGCATGTCAGCTTCTGTCAGTGGTAATTTATACATTTAGCATACAAAACTACCTAGTATATGCAATAAGTGCCATTATGCATTTTTCATGGCACCAGAACCACCTTTTTGCCCTGTGGCAGCCAAATGGAAGTTCATCGCTATGCTGCTTTGATCTTTTCAATCAATGCATTTCACAGTCCAGGTTGTTTGGTGTATTTGCATCTTGAGGTGTACAGGTAATTGATTTTTTCCTGTCTTCTAGTGTTTACTTTTCAGCTACTTAACTTGGGTTTTCAGAGCAATATGTAGACAGGAACTTCGATTCTGCTTAAGCTTTGGTTCGAAAAGAGATGCTGAACAGGAGTTCCTTAGGTGCATGCCCTGAGCACCAGCCCTTTGGGTTACAGAAATATCTAAACTGCATAATGTTTGTAGCTACTTGTTTAATTGCATGTCTTTCTTCAACCTACAGCTCTTTCCATAATCCTTAACGTTAACCTGCATTACCAAGTGAACATCCCCCGCTGTAATACAATGGTTATAATGCTGAGACGCTCATCTGAACTGTGCTCTTTCGATCCTTGGTGCAGTGGTTGCACTTTCGATGGTGGTGAAAATCATAGAGGCTCATGTGCTTTTAAAATGACGTTCACATTACATTTTACATTACATTACATTTTAAAATGACGTTGCCATTATTGTTACACCAGCAAGTGAACAGAGCGGTAGTTCTAGATTGTATATATTTTAGAATTACAGAGAGCTGAGCTAGTTGGTAGGTATTCATGTTAAAAAGGCAGGGCATGCAAACATGGACACAAGAGAGAAGTCAAGACAGCACTAAAGCCAAGTGAAAAGGTGGACAGTGGTACAAAATTAGGTAGACACAAAAGCTTATCTGCGCATGCCCAGGCAAAAGGAGATACCTATGAATCCGGCTCGTGCGATAGTCTATGTGAGAGAAAGCTGCTGAAGCACTTGATTTCTTCTTTATGCTGGTTAATCGACGGTTGGCTCCTACGTGCACTGCGATTATCGATGTGCCAGGCCTCTACCATTGGACGCATTTCTTCATTCATGTGCTTGTACAAAACTGTGCATTCATTAAATTTTGGCAAGCATTTACGCTCTCGACAATGTAAAGATAGATTAGGTGATGAGCCCCCGGTTAGCGATCTCGGCGTTTGAGGCGTCTTGACTCTCTTGTGTCCATGTTTGCATGCCTCATCTTTTTAACATGTATTCATATAGTTTGTAAGAGAAATAGGTTGCTAGTGAGTTGTTTGAAAATTATGTTTAGGACGGACACCAAAATAGCAGTGTAAATTAAATTTAAGCGATGAATGCATCGAGCTGCATTAGAAAACGATATAATGGAGAAATATAGCCGCTTGCTGTTTGCTTATACTCGTCTCAGTTTTTTGTCTGATATGCCTTGACAATGACCAGATGTCATGTTGGATGCTACTAATTGGTTATGAGCTATACACAGACGAAGCAGTGGCTGTTTGGATACTTTCTAAACTACTACCCCAAGGGGCGATAAAAGTTAGTTTGGGTTACGTGAGGCATGCTAGAAAAAGGGAACATGTTTCTGATCTTTTTGTTTTCCTGGCAGACATTCTACACAAACTTGTCCAAAGGCGCAAGGAAGGCACGCACAGATGGACACAGAAATCATGGGACTTCCACAGAAGCTGTGAATGAGCATTAACCTGTGAGTATGTGTCTTAAACTTTTTGCTGAAACCTTCAATTTTGGCTGAACAATCATATTGACGCTTTGTATTCCTTGATTTGTAGTGCAATATTGTTGCACCTTGTTGCTTTCACAGCTGCACTGCACAGCAGAACACTTGAGTCTGGTACAGGGCCCAAAAAGTAGCACCTAGATGACCAAATGGCGGCAGCCAATTGCTTCCGCAATCAATGCAGTAGTGCAAAAAAACAGCACAAAAGTCGAAGCACAAAGAAAGGAAGAGAAACAGAGCTGTACTCGTGTGCTCAGCCTTCTGCACTGCTTTGTTCTCACTATGTCGTACGAACCAAGCATCCACTTTGGCTTATGTAGTCCAGCTCATACGCTTGGAAGTGTTTTCCAACGGCAGGATTACTGGCTATCTAGCTTGTGAAGTCAATCTAAAGTGCGTGCTTATTGGTGTAGGCTTGTGTGAATCTACCATTGAGATGAAAATGCAGCTGCGTTTCAATATTTTAGCCAGTATAGATCGTGAATGGAATTTGGAGCTGTGACAGCAACACTTCTAGAGGGGGCGTGTTGCTAAATTATTGTGTATTTCTCTATGTTTGCATGTTAAAAAACATAGCTGGTTAAAATTAGACAAGACTTTACGCTATCTCTTAACATATGACCTTCCGTGCTGTTTGAAGGCATCAACCCATATGAAATGCACTGTGCCTTTGTGTGTGTGCCAAAGATTAGGAGTCATTATACTAGAGATAGATAAAAATAGGTCAGAAGTTAAAGCAATTTTTTCACAATCAACTTCTTGTGGGTAGTTATTAAGAGCAGGGATTTGAAGTAATTTAGCAATACAAGCAGACTAGTGCTTCGTTTTAGTGTCTGACAGTGCACACTGTTTTATTTTAGTACCTATTGGGTCATTTCACGCCAGTGTGCCAGGTCGTTTCTTCACCATATCCAATATTTGAAAAACTGGTTAAAATATAAGACGGTGGCGCAAAATGGGACAAGGACGAAGCAGAATGAAGAGAGGTTGTTTCGGCCTTGCCCCATTTTGCGCCACCGTCTTATATTTTAACTATGCACGAACTAGCCCAGCAACAAACTTTTCTGAAAAACTGGTGATGTTATGCTTCAGCGTGGGAAGTAGTCGTTCAAGCGTTATTTTCGGGAAAAGAATTTCGTGATGCAGCAAAGACCTTTCAAACCTTGCATGCAGAAATGAAGCTCTGTCAGGCAAATTGACACATGATTATTCCTTCGAGCTATTACTACAAAGCATTTGTTTCTTTAACATAGTCACCAATATTTGATGACTGTGATAGTCTAATTTATTTTCATTTCAATTTATGCTATTTGCAGTCGTGAGGAAACATCGCAAAATGCAGCATTTTTAAGTATATTGTAAAAAAGACTGAATGTTTCGTATGAAATATATTCACAGTATAAGTTAAGTGCATTTACCAAGGGTTGAAAATGCTGCTGGCATAAAGAAGCAGAAATGTTATCAAAATTGACACTTGGAAGAAATAGCGTTTGAACCCATATTGCGGGTTCTCTTTCACAGTGTGGCATTCTAAGCAAAAATATCGCCTACACATAATAGTGTGCTTTCCTCTTGCGATAATTTAGACAGTTTTTAAGGTGTAATATTATCTTCAAGCGAAAAATAAATGTTTCAAATGAAAAATAACTACATACGCAACGAAAACAAATGAGAGTTAATCCCTTCTTCTAGACATTTCGAACCCACTATTGTTAAAATGCCACGTGCTTCCGTTGACAATCATTCAGCGAAACGTACACCCTCCCGTCTCCTGCCCCCCGCTTTTAGTTCTTTTTTTTCGCGTTCCTTAAAAAAATGACTCACCCAGTCGTCACGGTAGCCTCTCCCCCCCCCCCCTCCCCGACCCCTTCTCTCTTCTGGTGGGGACGGCACGAAGCATATACACACGATAGCTAAGGAAATCAGTTCCAGCCTTGAAGAAGACAAGTCCACTTGTCGAAACGTTGGCTCGAGCACCCACCCCCTGTTTACGGATTTTTTCATCGCAGCTTCCATCTTCTACTTCCTGCTGGTTTTTAGGTTCTGTGAAGTTGCTTGTAGCTTTGCCTTCACTGCACAACACATCACTGTTCTTGCATGATATTTCAGACAGAAGTATTGCTTAAATCTGCAACATTTGGACTTGCACTATATGAGGACAGGGGCACCCGCGTGAATCCTGTGCCAATGTGCTGTGCAGCGAAGGTCAAGGAACGAGACTCTTCGTGCAAGCTACGCATTATTCACTTGAATAAATTGTTTTTAGCCTACAACCAAGCAGTATTTTTTTAAATGGAATACATATTGCCAGCAAAGTATACGAGACAATAATGTCTTGGCGACATTTCTGCTTGGAATGCTGCAATACGGGTCAAAAATCTGTTTTTTCTGACTCTGTTACAGTTTGGGTGTAACGTTTCTGTTTATTTTGTTTTCACAGTAGTTTTATGATAAAGTGGATATCGCTTTACCTATTTATTTGATTATTAATTAATTTATTTACTTATTTAATAATTACTTAAGAATACTGCTGACACCAGTGAGCAGTGTTGCAAAGTGAGCTCCCATGATAAGTTACACATAAAATGATCTTGCTAAGCAAAAACAGGAGCATAACATATACAAAACACAAGATAAAGCAAGAACATCTAAACAACCATCTTAAGGAAAATGATAAGGGAACAGCACAAAAAATTAAGTCACTGAACTTTAGACAATCAACTGCGGGTATTCCATACGAAAGAATTGGTCTTTCTCCTGATAAATGTTAATATTAGAACTTCAGCATTTTGCAATGTTTCCTCATGGTTGAAAAATGTAACTTGAAATGCAAATTAGTAAGCTATTTTAGCCATGAAACACTGCCACCTCCAGATTAAAGAAGCAAATACTTTGCATTACAACGGGAACAAACAGCGCTGTACACGGGACGAAGAAAGAAGAATAGACGAGGGTGCTGTCGCCCTCGTCTACCTTTTTTTTCGTCCTGTGTCCAGCGCTCTTTGTTCCCGTCGTAATCACATACTAACCAGCCCAGTTAGGTGTTCTCCTGAAATATTTTGCTCTAGTTGCTCCAAGCAATAACTTTGTTATAAGTTATCTTGCATGACACAGTTTCATATTTGTAGATGGATGGATGCTATGGGTGTTCCCTTTAAAGCGAAGCACTGACATGTAAGTGGCCAAGCCCAATTTTTGAATTGGCTTTATGCCTTTCCTACCTGAATTAAATTTCTTTCCTTAAAAAACTTATAAATTGGTAGCTCATCTTTCGGCATTGTACATAAGAACCCTTGTTTTTGTGCAAGTTTGTTTTTGGCTGTTCTCCCTGCTTTTCCACTACCAATCCTCCATCTGTCTTTTACTGATTTCTCTTGCGGAGATGTCCATCTTTATAAAGCTTTCTCTAAACCTAGGGCTTCGTGAGACCTAGTTCCCAACACGCACATGGGTGGAAATTTTTACATTTATTTAAAAGGTGGTCCATCATTTCCATATCTCTCTCACAACCAGTAAATGTGACGCCCACTTACTGGATCTCACTTTATGACTGCATATTCTACGGTGAGATGTCCTCGCTTCAAACATAGTACTACATATTATAATATGCTTCCCTCCTTACTTCTTCCTTATCCTTCCGATAGTTGCTCAGAGCTATTCTTTTTTTAGTATTTGCTATCCATTAAATCATCTCCACCTCTCTTACATTGCGCCTAACGCTTATCGTGCACAGTTTATTGCACGCTCTCAGCATAACGAAATTTCGTCCTGGAAAATATTACTTGACTACAGGTATGATATTTTTATCAGCATGATCTTTTGTAGCGTTACCTACACTGGCCTAGCCGAGCCAGTTTCGCGTGGCTCCTCAAATGCCGCGCTGCGCATGCCCGAGGATCAGTGATGTCCCACAGCTGGCGCATAGGAGCCGGCACCTCCCGCGTACTCCGCCGCTGCCGCGCGCGACCCGCTGCCGCCGGTCTGCGCTTTCCAGAGGAGTGACGTCGTAGCCGAGGTAGACGTACTGGCGCCGGCGCGCGCGCAGCTATTCGAGTTCGCTGTGCAGTCGCCGTCTGACACTGCGCTGGAGCCGCTTGATAGCGCCTCTGACTGGCGTTTGCCACTGCGGTTAAGCCATGAAGAAGGACAGCGCAAATGCTCCTCAACGGCGCAGAAAAGCGGAGAAGCTTAACTCATCGGATCCCGAAGTAGTTACTTGGGAAAATAAATATACATGTGCCATGTGTGTGTCATTGGAGCAGCAGTAAGCATGATAATCAAGCTAATCCTAAACAATCAGGAAAGCTAAGAACAAGCAGCTGAACCTTGGCTAACGCTACGTTATCCTGGCATAGCCAAGCTAAGCCGCTGCAACATTTTTTCAACAGCAAAGGTGTTAGTTGAAAAACCACCTTGTATACTTAAAAAATGGGGATGACTAATTCATACCTTGTTTATTAAAGTTAACCGTTTCCAATTTTTTATGCTTGTTATTTGTGTTGTGCTTGCCGCAGTGTTTGTAGTCTTTAAGGGTCTGGTATATTTAAAGGGTTGAATAGCCCGTTACGTGCTTATGGCACTGCAGCTTAAGTATTGCACTCGCTATCATTGCCGTAGTAGCATTTGGTAGAGTTGAAGCCTGTAATGCTCATGAAAAAATTCTTGAACAACGAATGTTGTTGGAGCTAATGATTCGACAAGAGGACTCATCTTTATATGGGCAGCAAATCGCATCAAGGTTGCTGCCACAACTTAGACACATCATTTTGTTGAAACATTGCCTCCAACAACAGGCTTTGTTGAATAGTTTGACATTCGTTCAAGCCGCCATCTTCAGCTCAACTTCTGTCGCGTTAAGATGTACAGGATATACAACTGTCATGTTGTGTTCTGGTAGAATTCAAGAGCTGTTGACAGCAAGCCTTGCGTCTCAATTTAATGCTCATCCTTTACGTTTAGGCTTTAATCTTTGTCATCTTCAGCCTTATTATATGTCCACTGGAGCAGTAGGCCTTCGTAGTGGTCTACAATTCGCCTCGTCTTGTGCGAGCTGATTCCATTTTATACATGCTAAATTCTTCATTTCTTCACCCACGTAACTCTCGGCCTTCTCGGCAGCATTAAGTAGTTACAAAAAATGTAAGTGTTAAGACTTTTGCTGCAACATCATGACAATAATTGAATATAATTGATTATGCACGTACATAAATACTCTTGCAGTTAACCTTGAAATTTTCTGTACTATAGCAATAAGTCTTCGTAAAATCACGCTGCTTGTTTTTCATATGATCAAAGTACCGTTTCCGCTTTTTTGATTTCTGAAACAGTGATGCTAAGTCAGGCCATGTACACATGCACCATAGCAATGCTTAAATGCGTATAAATCCTGAAAATTGATCTTGCTCTAGGTGTTTTCTTTCACTTCTTTTTCAGACGTACAGAAAGGAGCGAAGTGGAGCTGTCCATGGGCCGTGCACACAGCTTCTAAGCAGGCTTACAACACCTTTGACAATTATGTTCTGGAATATATCTGCAAAAGTGACATTTAAAGAAGCATGTAGTAGTGTACTTCATTGTTTATTTGGCCTTAAGCAGCAGGTATGCTTCACTCATCTGCGAGTTCACGCAGTACAGTGCATATACACATGGCATACTACCCCCACATCTACCAGATCGGGATGTGTAGCTGGATTATAAAATGTTCACTTTGACTTAACACAACATTCTCAGTATACGCTGGCAAAAATAAGCGGAGTTACCGGTCCACTAGTCCCACATTTCCTTGTAAACATCTCGTACGGGGCCGCTGTTGTTAATGCATTAAGCTGGGCTAGTTGGTATTGATTGTATGCTTCCATATTGCTAGCGAACACGCACAAAGGACGACATAGAAAGAAACAGGATAACTCTAGCGGTTGTCCCGTCTCTTCCTATGTCGTTCATTGTGCGTGGTCGCTAGCAATATGGAAACCGCTGTTGTTGCAAGCCAATGCGCCGCAACGAATGAACCATGATTCCACGATTTTTCTTTTCCTCTCACCTTTTTACACGAGGCAGCGTTTTCGAATAGATTAGGTCGAAGTTATGCCTTGTCATTCAGCAGCCTTCAACAAGCTCCGTCTTAGAACATGTTGCATGGGTGGTTTTCGCAGCATCCTCTTTGTGTTCTTCTTTAACCTTCGATGACCTTCCACCCGTTTCGCCTATGCAAGTCGTGTCGCAATCCTCACATTGTACTTTGCAGATGACCCCGCTCTAATCTTCGGCGGTTTTTGTGTAAACCTTGTCCTTAGGACATGTGTTCACAAAGCCCAAAGACCGCACACCTGCGCATGATTAGAGCAGGGTCATCTACAGAGTATGATGCGGGGAATACGACACCACTTACATCAGCGAAACGGGCAGGAAAGGCCAAAGACGTTCAAAGAATGCAAAGGGGGGACGTTGCTAAAGCCACCCATGCAGCGGATTTTAAGACAGCTCGTTGAACACTGCTGGACGACAGGTTATAGCTTCGACCTAAACAATGCGACGATGCTGGCTCAGGAACGAAGGTGGGGGAAAAGAAAACTATTGGAATTGTGGTTCATACGTCACAAAGCATCTGCTTGAAACAACAACCACAGACCCATACTGAACGTGCACGAGGACGTATCTGGCTAGTGGACTGGTGAACCTCCGCTCACTTGTTGCCAGTGTATACTGAGACTGCTACCTGCATAGGTGGCAAAGCTTCTACGGGATTTTGTTCATAAAAACAAAGCATTTTTATATTTTGCAAACAGATTTCATGGTGCAGCTGTGGTAAAAAACCATTATTTTGCAATAAGGCAAATGTGCCGTATTATGTTCGACAATGCCGGCAGACCTTTCTGCAGTATCATAACGCAGGAAGTACGTAAGAGGACTTTCTTTGAAGGAAATTGTTGCATTCTGGTCACGGAATGGTGTTCGAATTCAAACGATGTGACGGAGGGCTTTGTCTTATCTGTGCTAACGAAACCACTGAGTAAGAAGACTCGTTTTTAGAGAAATCGTTTAATTAGGATCACGGAAAAGTGCTCGGCAACGCTATACCTTCAGCTTTGTCCGTGAACAGGGGCCAAATTTTTTGCAACGTTAGCAGACACCATCAAGCGACGCAGTAGTCGGAGCATCGTAATTTGGATATTTTGTTTACATGGAGCGATATAGTGTGCAGTGCTGTCTCCCCGGTACTGCTTCGCTGCGCGTCAGGCAGTCGTGCGGTTTGGAATATATCCTGTGAAATTGTACCTAGTTTATAAGTATGGCGTCAAATTGTTTTCGTATCGGTACTGAACTTTCCTCTTCTTGGTTTTCATGCTCTCAGGCTCAGTAAGTGCGCTCGAGCTGGAGTCTCGGCTGCTGACCCGAAGGTCGCAGGTTCGAGCCCGCCCGCAGCGATCGCCTTTCCAGGAGGCGAAATGCTGGGGATCCGTGTTCTGTGCGATGTCGGCGCACGTTATAGAACCAAAGGTGGTCAAAGTTGTGCGGAGCTCTCCACTACGGCATGCCTCATAATCATATTGTGGTTCTGGCGCGCAAAACCCGGATGACGCGTTCTCATGAACTGTTCCACATACGGAACACGTCATGAGCACTTTCCAACTCGCCCAACTTGCTACATTATTATTATTATTATTATTATTATTATTATTATTATTATTATTATTATTATTATTATTATTATTATAGCGAAGCATTGGAAGTCTGTAATGGGTCGACCTCTTCCGCTCTTCTCCGAGAGCACGCCCCTCGCGCTCACAGCGCGACTATTGCTGTCAATAACGCTTTATAATTTGGTGGAGAGTGCTGCGCCGTCCAACCAGCTTCGGTCCCCGTTCGATGCCCCTGGCGCTTCGATCCCGTACCGTGCCCTCTACCATGCCTCAAGACGCCGCCCAGCAAACGCCTCCCCCTGTACAAGACACCATGCCCCGGTGTCCCCCGCATCCGCGACCCTCCGGTCTTCACCGGCGCGGATGGCACTGACGTGGAGGACTTGCTCGCGATATACGAGCGCGTGAGTGTACCCAACAAACGGGATGAGGCAGGAAAACTGAGCAACCTGGTTTTCTACCTCGCGGGTGTGGCAAGCCTGTGCTACGACAACCACGCAACCGATTTCCTCACGTGGTCTGATTTCAAGACCGCCATCATCAACGTGTTTGGCCGCGCCCGTTCGTAAACTGCAAGCCGAACAGCGTTTACGTGAACGAGCTCAGCAGACCGGTGAGTCTTTTACGCGCTACATCGAAGACGTCTTCGACTTGTGCAAGAGGGCCGACGTAACCATGTCCGAGTTTGACAAGATCCGCCACGTTCTGAAAGGCATCGACGACTATGCCTTCACCATGCTGCTCGCCAAGAATCATCGTACTGTGACAGAGGTGATCACGCTCTGACAAAGCTACGCGGAGCTGCGCCGGCAGCGGTTGCTTACCCGTCGACCTCCATCACGCGACGCCGACCTTGCTGCCATGTAGGCCATTTCTGATCACTTGGCCTTGCTTGCCGAGATCAAGCCATTTGTGCGCGTGGAAATTCCCGCCAGTTTACTCTACTGGCCTTCCCTCAATCGCAGCTTGTTGAAGAGCCGTCCACCACACTGCTGTTTCCCTTACGCCGAGCTATTCAGCAGGAAATCGCGGAGGTCATGCCAGAATACCACCAGCCACCTCCGGCGCCTGTGGCGCTCAGTTACGCGCAAGTTGTAGCCAGACCACCACAAGTGATCCCTGTCTCTGCCCCACATACTTACGCCGGAGTCGTCGCGACACCACAGGCCTTCGAGGCGACTGTGCCGGCTGCGTACGCCGACGTCATTCCTAGGCCACGACTGCAGCCCACCATGCTGTCCTATCCGCCGCCGCACCGTCCACCGCGTCTTCGGCCATGGATGGGACCTACCCCGGCGAACAGTTGGCGCACTTCCGACAGCCGCCCCATCTGCTTTGCGTGCGGTTGCGCCGGACATGTCGCCCGCTACTGAAATCGCGTGCTGTCGCCTCGAGTCGCCTCAACCATCCCAAGCCAGTCAAGCCGCCCGTATTAGGATTCGCCGCAGCCTCTGTCGCCGCCGTCTCGCCCAGCTCCCTCTATCCACCATTCACCGTCACCACGACGCCGCTCACTGTCCCCGATGCGGCCACGTGTGGTCCCACGCGAGCAGGAAAACTGGTCGTCGCAGTCCACGAGGCAAGTGCTACGACGCTATCGAATTGCGAAAGCCCTCAGCGAAGCCCATCGAACGTGATAGACGTGTTTGTGGACGGTGTTCGCGCACCTGCCCTTATTGACACTGGAGCCGCCGTATCCGTTATGGACGCAAAGCTTAGTCGAATACTGCGAAAAGTGACGACGCCACTTTACGGGCTCTCCCTCCGTACAGCCAGCGCCCAAAGTATTCACCCTACAGCGGTGTGCACAGCCCGCGTCATGATTAAGAATACTCTGTACGCTGGCGAATTGATCATAATTCCGTCATGCTGTCACGACGTCATCCACGGATGGGAATTTCTCTCCCGCCACGACGCCGTAATTCATTGCGCACCAGCCGAAATAGAGCCCTCACTATTCTCTATTTTGAAGCCGGCAGACAGTCCATCCGCTGCGAAGAAGGTACTCGTCAAAGACGACATCAAAGTGCCTGCAAACTCGTCTACGGCGGTGTCAGTCTACTGCGCCACTCTATCCGACACCTTTGCACTCATTTCGCCATATGACCGTGTTTGCACGAGGAAAGGCTTGCTGGTGCATTTCGTGACCGTGCAAGTCTCACAGGGCAGCACCTCTATTTTTGTAATCAACCCATCTCCGTACAGTGTTACGTTGGTGCGAGGGGAATGTCTCGGCAGCGTGGAAACCCTCCAAAACGCAGAAGGTATGAACGAACCCGATGACACGCACGGCCGCAGTTCCAGTACGCTCAGTGCTGTTTCGACGTGTGGTTCATCACCCGCTGGTGCATTTTGTTCCTCCATAGCTAACAACCTTACGCAGGTCCAGCGTTCCCGGCTTCTGGACCTGTTGGAAGAATTTCGCTCTTCTTTCGATGTCGCTCAAACAACTCTCGGCCGCACGTCCACCGTTACGCATCGCATCGACACTGGCGCCCAGCCGCCACTGCGGCAACGTCCATGTATCGTATCTCCCACAGAACGCCGTGTAATCACCCAGCAAGTCGACGACATGCTTCGACGCGATGTTATTATACCCTCTAACAGCCCCTGGGCGTCTCCTGTCGTTCTTGTTGCGAAGAACTACCGACGACTCAACAAGATCACTCGTGAGGACGTGTATCCAGTGCCGCGAATAGACGACGCGATTGACAGCCTGCAAGGATACGAATTCTTTTCATCTCTCGATTTGCGCTCAGGGTACTGGCAAGTACCTATGGCTGATGACGCTCGACCGAAGGCCGCCTTTGTCACGCCCCACGGCCTGTACGAATTCAACGTCATGCCATTTGGGATGTGTAATGCGCCCGCCACCTTTGAGCGCATGATGGATACCGTCTGCGCAACCTGAAACGGTAAACGTCCTTGTGCTACCTCGACGACGTCGTCGTTTTTGCTCCGGACTTCTCCACGCATCTTGAATGCCTACCCGTTTGAGCGACGCCGGTCTGCACATGAATCTAAAGAAGTGCCGATTTGCAGCACGGCCGCTGACAATCCTCGGCTACGTCGCGTCCAAGGACGGAATTCTCCCCGATCCAGCCAAGCTTCGGGCCGTGACCGAGTTCTCCAAACCTACGTCATTCAAAGAACTGCGAAGTTTCGTAGGACTGTGTTTCTACTTTCGGCGTTTTATTCGAAACTTGGCGACTATCATATCGCCACTGATGAAGCTCCTCGCAAGTAACGGGCCTCTCCATTCTTGGTCGTCACAGTGCGACGACGCTTACGCAAAGCTGCGTCGTTTGTTGATGTCGCCTCCCATACTACGCCACTACGACCCTACGGCCCCTAGCGAGGTACACACAGACGCCAGCGGTGTTGGCCTTGGTGCTATCCTTGCGTAGTGCAAACAAGGATTCCCTGAATATGTCGTGGCTTGTGCAAGTCGTACGCTTACTAAAACCGAGACCAAATACACCGTCAACGAAAAGGAATGCCTGGCCATCATCTGGGCCCTTAGAAAATTCCCACCTTATTTGTACGGTCGCCCATTTGATGTCATCGCCGACCATCATGCACTATGATGGTTGTCGTCATTCAAGGATCCCTCACGCCGCCTCGCCCGCTGGGCACTTCGCCTACATGACTACGATGTTTGCGTCCTGTACCGCAACGGACGCACTCTCGCGCTCCCCCTTGTCTGATGACAATACCCACAGCTCAGTGTCTCACAATGCCTTTTCTTCCATCGACATTCACACCATCGCTACTGAACAGCGCAAGGATCACTGGATTGCCTCACTGATAGACTTGCTGACTGCTCCATCGGCAACACCATCCACTCGCGCGTTGCGTAGTCAGGCCTGCCACTTCGCCGTTCGCGACGACCTCCTCCACCGACGCAATGACGGCGACGGCCGCCAGTGGCTACTCGTAATACCCCGCAGTCTGCGTTCTGACATATGCGAGTCGTTCCATTCTGATCCGCAGTGTGCACACTCTGGGGTATCGAAAACCTACCACCGCATTCGCCAACGGTACTTTTGGCGAGGGATGTGCCGCTATGTGCAGAAGTTCGTTCGCTCCTGCCTCAATTGTCAGCACCGCAAAACTTCAACGCATCTGTCGCCGCCAGGTCCGCAACGTCTACCTTGCCCTAACCGGCCGTTTGCGCGCGTTGGCATCGATTTGTATGGACCATTTCCTCTAACGTCGGCTGGTAACCGCTGGGCCATCGTCGCTGTTGACCACCTTACGCGATACACCGAAACTGCCGTACTCCCAGTGGGCTACAGCGCGCGACGTTGCCTCCCTCCTGCTGCACCGATTCATGCAGCGCCACGGTCCACCCCAGGAGCTGCTCAGCGATCGAGGTCGTGTCTTCTTGTCGGAAGTAGTCGAAGCCATTCTCGAAGAGTGCAACTTTGTTCACCGGAAAACTACTGCTTACCACCCGCAGACTAATGGCCTCACCGAACGCTTTAACCGCACGCTCGGCGACATGTTCGCGATGTACGTCGCCGCCGATCACACAAATTGGGATGCCAGTCGGCCGTTCGTCACCTACGCCTTTATTACCGCCCCTCAGAGCACTACTGGTTTCTCACCCTTTTTCGTACTGTACGGCAGGCACCCGTCGCACACAATCGACACAATCCTTCCATAAATCCGGATCCGGCTGAGTGTGCACCTATTTCTGCCGCAGCCAGACTTGCTGAGGAGTATCGCGAGCTTGCCAAGACGTTTACTACGCATGACCAAGAGCGGCGGAAGAGCATTAGCGGTGACACCGCCACTTCTGCGGCCACGTTCCACCCCGTAGCGCTCGTATGGCTCTCGGTCTCTACCACTACAACTAGCCTGTCTTCCAAACTACTGCCCAAATACGAAGGCCCCTACCGTGTCGTCGAACGCACATTTCCGGTCAACTACCTGATCGAGCCCATTGAACCATCTTCGGACATGCGTCGTCGAGGGCGCGACATTGTCAACGTGGAACGCCTGAAGCCCTACCATGGCCCGCTTATAGTGACAAGCAGTTAGGTCGTCATCCGGCTCCCTTTTCGTACCCGGGGTAATTATAGCGAAGCATTGGAAGTCGGTAATGGGTCGTCCTCTCGAGCGCCTTCGAGTGGGTCGTTCTCTTCGGCTCTTCTCCGAGAGCACGCCCCTCGCGCTCAAGTCCGCGCTCTGTCTTGACTGTCGCCGTTGTGCTTCGTCGACTATTGCCATCAACAAACGCCTTTATATTATTATTATTATTATTATTATTATTATTATTATTATTATTATTATTGTTATTATTATTATCATCATCATTATTATTATTATTATTATTATTATTATTATTATTATTATTATTATTATTGAGCCGTTTGTGGGTACCGTAGTAGAGAACTATCCTAAATTTTATGCGAGTTCTAATTTGGTATTGCAGGTCTCTATTCACTTGGCAGTATAATTATCATTTAATCCTTGTTGCCTCTTTGATGCAGTATATTGCGTGAAAAACGTTGCACTTTTGCTTTTATTTTTTTTGTCGGCACCCACATGTTGTCAAGTTGTGATATTTGCAAGCGTGTATTGTTCGAGCCGTGGAAAAGGAACTTTGAAAGCATACGAATGAAGTACGGGTGGAGTTCAAGCAAGAACTTGCGATATATAAAGGCATGTGCCGCGCGCGCTTCTTCTATTTTCATGCAACCGACCCATTACAGGTGTACCACTACTGCCTTGCGCGCGCCGCGCCGAAATTCTGACAATTCCCGATTATTTTAGATTGTTCTGATGAGCTAGAGAGCGCGACGCGAACAGTACAGTTTGTTCTGCAACTAACGGGACCACTCACAATAAAGTTACAATCTATGATGCCATACTTATAAATGCCGGCGCGCTTTACCGCAGATCAGATTACCGACGACCGACTTCTGTGCTTGCCGCTGTCGCTGCGCTTTAAGATGCTACTTCTTTTATGGGCATATGATCGCTCTATAAAGAGTTTCATCTACACCGGCTCTTCAAAGTCATAACGTCGTGACATCTGAGGGAAGTGCTGGGTATTGATCCCAGTAGCCCTCGCAGTGGTTACACGTGTAAGGGGTCGGTTACATGAAAATAGAAAAAGAAGCGAGCGCGGTATTGCCCCCCCCCCCCTCCGAAACGGCATCCTCCCGATACTGTAAAAGAGCAAAGATTCAAACAAGGAAACGTATCCGTGACTATAGGAAAATCACAAAAACGAGCGGGAAAAATACGGTTCGAAAAATTTGCTAGCGCGCGTAGAACGACTTAAGGTGCACCACATGCACGACTTCTGGTCGCCCCCGTGGCGCCGCTGCAAGTTCGTCATGCCGTCGCGGACAACCTCGTAGTCGAGCACGCTGAGGCGTCAATGTAACCTGTATGGTACGAAGTATCGTCGAAGAGGCTTCTCGTTAAGTCCCCGTAACGCATCGGCCTACCGGCCCACACATGGTCGCCGGGTGGGTCTTTCATGTGATACCGTCGAAGATTGTAATGACGCTGTCCCTGTGGGTTCTTGATAAGCAGGCGGGCGAGCTATCGAGCTTCATCGGCGGGCAGCGACGTCAAGATTGTCTTCGTCGGCGGCAGCTGGCAAAATGGTGTCGAGTGTCTTTGCGGGGCTCCTTCCGTAAACCAGCTCGAAGAGCGCCATGTGCGTTCTTTCTTGCACTGCCATTTTCTAAGCGAATGTTACACAAGGAAGGATGGCGCGATCTTTCATAGGAAACGATGGCGTACCAATAGTGTTGAAGATTGGGCGAGTTGGTTCGTCGTGCTTGAACTGGCATAGCGCATTACGGGGAAAGAAGAAACGGCCGAGCAGACCAACGCAAGAGGACAGAGCGGCATTACGGAGAAAGAAGAAATGGCCGTGCAGACCGACACAAAAGGACAGAGCGCGTAGCGCTCTGTTCTCTTGCGTTGGTCTGTGCGGCCGTTCCTTCTTTCCCCGTAATGCGCTATACCAGTTCAAGTGGCGTACTAAGTCTTGCGCTCGACATCAACGTTCATTGTCAGCATGTCGGCGAGGGTTTGATTCCGACGCTCGGTGAGGCCATTCTTCTGCGGGCGATAGCAGTTGGCCTTCCGTGAGCTGTCTGGCTGTAAAGACTTCCGGAGTGCCGTGACGCAGTAGGATGTTCTTCATGACCTTCGCTACTTCGGTAGCACTACATTTGGGCAGGGCCTTCCTTTAGACTTAGCGCGTGAGTTAGACCGCAGCTACGACGATTCACTTGTTGCCGGACGTAGGTCCGGCAACAAGTGAATGGAACCAGTAACCAGAACGTCAGAAATGGAACCAGTAAGTCCATCTCCAAGATACGATGAGGCGGATCGACTGCCTGAAGAAATTCCTCTCGCCTTGCCACCGGTCATTTGCGTCGATGACAGTCCCGGCATGCCCTCACGTAACGACCGTTGTCGGCGGTAATATTTGTACACTCGACTTGCTGCGCAGCCAGCGCGAAAAAAGGAGGGAGACAGGAAAGAGCGCAGTAGTGCCCTCCGTGTCCTCCAAAATGCCCCTTAGTTCCCAGTCGTATAAGTGCCGACGATTTCGCTGTTCAGCGAAGTCGTCGGCGTTTATGATTCCCAAGAAGCAGACATCGTCCTGGTCGTCCTGCGGCGGCGGATCGACAGGGGCACGAGACAGGCAGTCGGCGTCAGAGTGTTTTCGTCCGGTGTTGTGAACGGCGGTAATCTCCAGTTCTTGTAGTCTCATACTCCACCGTGCCAGGCGACCTGAAGGGTCGTGAATTCAACTTATCTTGCCAACACAGGCCGTTTTGGTCGATCACCACATTGAAGGGCATGCCATAGAGGTAACAACGAAACTTTGATGCAGCGCAGATAGTGGCAAAGCACTCCTTTTCTGTTATGGAAAAGTTGGCTTCTGCATTGGATAGCGACCGGCTAGCGTAACTGATAACGCTTTGTCGGCCTTCCGCCAGTGTTAGGAGTATGGCGCCAAGTCCTTCACAGCTTGCGTTGGTGTTTATTTCTGTATTAGCATCCTGGTAGAAGTGTGCCAGGATCGGTGGCGACTGCAAGCGTCGTTTCTGTTCTGAAAACGGTTCTCCCTGCGGCATTTCCCACTCAATGTTCACGTCGTTCTGGTCAGATTAGTAAGTGACTTCGCGATGCAGAAGTGACTTCGCGACGTACTGTTACGTACTGTTACGTACTGTTACGTACTGTTACGTACTGCTACGTCAGACTACAACTACCCTTCACAAGGGAGTGACGAAATTTGAATGAAGGCGGGCCACGGCCGTGAGAAGCTGCAATTCATCTCCCTTGTGCCCGCGTATCGCCTTACTTTCGCGAGTAGAGTTTGGTCCTTAACCGTTATTTTTTCCAACTGTGCACAAGAAAGGCTCATTATCAAACTGAAGATTATAGCGCACGAAAAAACACGGACAAAGGAAGACGTGACACACACAGGCGCTAACATGCAACAATGTTTATTTCGAAAACAGGGAACCACATATATAGGCAACATCGCTTTTCTATTATCATCTTTGCACGGACTTTGCGAATTCAACTGTCTTTACGTATACAGATAGGCTAACTCCTTAAAGGAGAGGGCAGCCGACGGTTTGGAAATACATTTATCTTCCAGCCTATCAATCAACTCAACCTCGATAATTTCGCGGGTTAGCTGACCTCGGCTGATATTGACAATTGAACATTCTTGAAAAATGGGCATGCACGTGGTATGAACACTGTTACTTGCACTAGCACCTGAATTACTGCAGTGCCTGCAGTGGGCATCGAGGAACCCACCGCTTTTTTCTTTCAAGTTGTAGGCGCCCTGTGTGTGTGTCTCCCTTCTCGTCCGTGTCTTCTTTGCGCCTACAAATTCAAATCATTAGTAGTGCTCCTTCTAACGCTCGTTAACGCACCGTCCACTTCGACACACATAATTCTTGCCACATGTTAATGGAAGCTTGTACACTACTGCATCACCACATTCTGCAAACCTATTTTTATGCTTCTTTTTGCACCCCTCCTTCTCCAATGAGGCAGGTCTGTTTAGCCTGCACAAACACTGCAATTTTGTGGGAGCCGAAAACACTACTTTTACGTTCGCACGCTGTCCTATTTTTTTAGTCTGTGTAATAACCCGTGGATATATGGAGTGACCGCGACTTTCCTCGTGTCAGCTAGACCCTGGCTTGGCAGGAGTCTTTTTTGACGAGTTATAATTGAGGATGCCCTCAGAAAGGCTGACAAGCACGTGCGTAGGGTAACCCGCGGACCGAAGGTGGCCAATTTGTCCATTGAAACTCGCTGATGCGCTCAGGACATGACTTGCGCAGGGCGCTGAGCAAACACGTTTTCGCTATTCCCCTCTTCACCAACTTAGAGTGTGCCGAATGATACGAAAGCAGTTGCTTGTTGGCGCGAGGGTCGTATATCCAGTGAATGTATTCGTCATGGAATAAAAGCCTGATGTCCAGAAAGCGAATACTACCGTCGGTCGGCAACTCATGTGTTACGACTAGAGAGGATAAACCCTCGCGTACGAAAGGAAGAGCGTTAGTGGCTAAAGAATCAAAACAGTCAGTGCTGCAGTCAAGAAAATTTTTAAAAATCATCGACATATCGAACCATACTCTTCATCTTAAAAGCTGGGAGCCGACCACGCATGTTTTTATCAAGTTCCGCTAATAATCAATTGTTGAGAATGGGTGCAATACAGGAGCCGATGCAGATTCGCTGCTTCTGTATATGGGGCTTCCCTTCCCCTAGAATAATAGTCGACTGTAGATAAAAGCTCAAGAGCTCTAAAAACTCCCCGCTTTTCATCCCGGTAGCCGATTTGGAAATGTTGCCTTTATACCGGACAAGCCAAGAGCCACGGCGACGAAGACAACGGGCACGATGACGGCCGCAGTGTCCCCTGCAGCTGTCGTGATGCAGCCGCCCAGAGAGCCGCCGACCTTCCATGATCGCCAAGCCATGACCCCGAAACATGGCTGGAGACTTTCGAAAGGGTCTCAGCGTTTAACAACTGTGACTCCGAGGACAAGCTGCGCCACCTGTACTTTTACCATAAAGACGCGGCAAGGACTTGGTTCGAGAATCGGGAGCCCACTCTTCGAGCTTGGACATCTTTCGCAGCGCTTTCTTGGAAAAATGGCTGACTGGGCTAGTTGGTGATTCATTCTGCTTGCTTGAAATGCGAGCGCTTAACGTAGACAAGGACGTAAATAACACACGGACAGGTGCTTTCTACCAACTGAAGGTTTAATGGGGAAAAGAGACATACATACTGACAGATAAAAGTTTCGTAAGCACATCCGATAAGAGCACACCACAAACAAACCATAAAAAGAGTGATAAAAACTTTTCCAAAGCCAACTTTACCATACAGCAATTCCTTAACGCCTACAGCATCTGCCACTGTCAAGAAACTCGAGCTTTCTATCAGACAGAGCTATTGACGGTTTGCTCACGCAAGTCGAGCCGCCACGCGCTATGTTTGCAGCCTCAACGATAATCCTTGCGCGCTCATCTTTGTGCCTATCAACCACACCTGTGCTATAAAATTGAACTTCGCATGCATACATGCTGACATGTTGGGCCAGAAAACCATCGTTGCCATTGCGAACGTTGCACGCATGCTCACGCAGTCTGTCGTTAAGACATCTCCCGGTTTGTCCAATATAACAGGCGCCGCATGAAAGCGGGATTTCGTAGACTACATTGTTAATGCAATTGACAAACCGAGTTCTGTGCTTTGTTTTGCACAGTTGCCTCCTCTTGTGTCTAGCAGAACACGTCAACCTAGCCAGCTTCCGTTGCACCTCACTAGCTTTCTCAGCTGGCTAGATTGACGTGTGCTGCTAGACATAAGAGGAGGCAACTGTGCAAAACAAAGCACAGAACTCGGTTTGTCAATTGCATTAACAATGTAGTCTACAAAATCACGCTTTCATGCGGCGCCTGTTATATTGGACAAACCGGAAGATGTCTTAACGACAGACTGCGTGAGCATGCGTGCAACGTTCGCAATGACAACGATGGTTTTCTGGCCCAACATGTCAGCATGTGTGGATGCGAAGTTCAATTTTATAGCACAGGTGTGGTTCATAGGCACAAAGATGAGCGCACAAGGATTATCGTTGAGGCTGCAAACATAGCGCGTGGCGGCTCGACTTGCGTGAGCAAACCGTCAATAGCTCTGTCTGATAGAGAGCTCGAGTTTCTTGACAGTGGCAGATGCTGTAGGCGTTAAGGGATTGCTGTATGGTAAAGTTGGCTTTGGAAAAGTTTTTATCACTCTTTTTATGGTTTGTTTGTGGTGTGCTCTTATCGGATGTGCTTACGAAACTTTTATCTGTCAGTACATATGTCTCTTTTTCCCATTATACCTTCAGTTGGTAGAAAGCGCCTGTCCGTGTGTTATTTCTTTACGTCCTTGTCTACGTTAAGCGCTCGCATTTCAAGCAAGCTTTCTTGGAAACGTTCGCAAGCGTCGTTGGAAAGGAAAGGGCTGTAATGCTGGAGACATGGATGCAACTCCCGAACGAAAGTGTAACCATCTTCGTGGAGCAAATGACCCGACCATTCCGCCGCGCTGACCCTGACATGACCGAGAAGAAGAAGGTCCGTTTCCTCATGCGAGGAGTAGAGCAAGAGTTCTTGGCCGGGCTGATGCGGAACTATCGAGAGGGTGCCTCATAATTCAAGAATTTGTCTCCGAAGCAACCACCATCGAGAAGACGCTGGGAATGCGAACCCGCCAGTACAATCGCCGATCGAATCAAGACAGCCCAGCTGTTCATGCCCTCGGCTACGACGACCTGCACGAAATGATCCGAGCAATCGTCCGGGAGGAACAGCGCAAGCTGTTACCCTCACCACAGCCTCAACTGGACTCGATCGCAGATGTCGTTCGATCAGAAATCCAGCAGTCGCTGGGCAACCTGGAACCGCCACTGCCTCAGCCGCAAGCCACGTCAAGATGCCGCGCCGCTGTAGCATTTCTGCCGCCAGGCAACACCGACTCCACCACCGACGTCCTACGCCCACCTGTCGGCCAGCGCTACACCCCGAGGAACACCGACGTCTGAAGTCCCTCGACCACCGCCCACTCTACTACCAT
The DNA here is from genome assembly GCF_013339695.2 of Rhipicephalus sanguineus. Lineage (NCBI taxonomy): Eukaryota > Metazoa > Arthropoda > Arachnida > Ixodida > Ixodidae > Rhipicephalus > Rhipicephalus sanguineus. Next base: position 197,406,127 of record NC_051179.1, read on the forward strand.
TGCGGAGAAGCTGGTCACACCTACCGCCGCTGCGAGTACCGACAGATGGGACTGCGTCGTTTCGCCATCAACGCGCCTCGTCCAGAACGAGGTGAACGGCCGCGTGACATCGCCAACTATCTCGCAGGTGCGCAGTGGACCCCCCGAAGACCTCCTCGACTGCCGTCGCCAGGCCGCTACTCCTCTCGCCAACGCCGACCATACACTGGCCCAATCCGGAGCCGGTCACCTAGCCCGTATCCGGAAAACTAAGGGCAGCAACCGATAGAGGTGGGGTTGCTGTACGACGAACTACCGAGGACCCTCCGCCGCCGACAACGACGCCACGAGGAAACCTTCAGGACACGACGTGAACCAGACACAGCCCTGACGACGAAACCTCCCGGTCCGAAGTAGACCTCACGACGCAACGTGGAAGCAATGGAACAAACCTACGTAGCCGTCACCCGGCGCTATGACCTAACTGCAGCGCAAGACGACGGACTACCGACATCGACGTTCTTATCGATGGCCACAGCGTCAGAGCTCTTGTCAACACAGGAGCCGACTATTTTGTCATCAGTGGACCGTTCGCCACGAAGCTGAAGAAAGTAAGGACAGCCTGGAAAGGCCCCGAAATCCGGACAGCTGGACGTCACCTAGTAACGCCGGAGGGAATCTGCACAGCGAGACTCACCATTACCAACTGGATTTCTCCCGAAAACTTCGTAGTCCTGCAGCGTTGCTCGAGAGATCTCATCCTTGCTATGGACATCTTAGGCGTTCATGGTGCAGTCATCGACCTGAGATCCAAGTCGATAACGTTATTAACGGAATAACCCACTACCGCCGCACACTCCGCCAGGAAAGCACGCCTTGAATGTGCTGGAAGACCAGGTCACCATTCGCCCTCGCTCCCGCGTCGTCATTTTGGTCGGCACCCAGAAATTGGCAGACCTGGAAGGCGTCGTTGAAGGCAACCAGCACCAGTTGATTAACCGCGAGATTTGCGTCGCAAGAGGAGTAGCCAAGCTGCGCGCAGGCAAAGCAACAGTTATGCTCAAGAATTTAAGCAACGAGTATAAACACGTGCGCAAAGGCACGACGGTCACCTACATCAAAGAAATTGTAGACGCCATCAATGCTTTCGGCCTCACCGATTCTCCCGAGCGTACTCCGTGGAATAAAGCTCCGCAACCAGCTTTCGACGCCAATCTCAGCCTTCCGAAGCATAAACAAGAACAACTCAAAACCCTGCTCTTGCAAAACATGGAATGCTTTTCGTCGTCGTCAAGCATTCGCCAGACCCCAGTGGAAAAACATGGCATCATAACAGAGGAAAGTGCCAGACCACTCCGTCAGAACCCCTTGAGAGTTGTGACGCGAGAACGCGATGCCGTAAAGAAACAAGCCAACGAAATGCTGCGCGACGACATCATTCAGCCGTCCAAGAGTCCGTGAGCGTCACCCGTAGTGTTAGTGAAGAAGGACGGAACCCTACGTTTCTGTGTCGATTATCGTCGCCTGAACCAAATCACGAACAAGGACGTGTACCCTCTCCCACGGATAGACGACGCCTTGGATCGACTCCACAACGCGAGGTACTATTCGTCGATGGGCCTCACGACAGGTTACTGGCAATTCGAAGTCGATGAAAGAGACCGAGAAAAGACTTTCTTTATACACCAGACGGCCTGTTCGGGTTCAAAGTCATGCTCTTTGGTCTTTGCTCGGCACCAGCGACATTCCAACGCGTTATAGATACAGTGCTGGCTCCCTTGAAGGGGCAGATGTGCTCCGTGTACTTGGATGACGTCGTTGTGATTTCCTCAAACTTCGACGAGCACCTGCGGAGCCTTGAAGCTCTACTTCAAGCAATCAAAACCTCCGGACTTACCCTTAAGCCACAAAAGTTCCGCTTCACGTTCGAGGAGCTGTTGTTCTTGGGCCACGTGATTAGCAAGTCGGGTGTTCAACCCGACAAACGGAAAATAGCTGACATCGCTGCCTTCCCGCCACCCACTGACAACAAGGCCGTACGCCGATTCCTGGGCTTGTGCGCCTATTACAGACGTTTCGTCAAGGGATTTTCACGGATCGCCGAGCCGCTAACTCACCTCACAAATCCTGACATGGAATTCAACTGGGAAACGGCAGAAGTCGAAGCATTTCAAGAACTGAAACGACACCTGCAGACGCCGCCGATACTTGCGCACTTCGACAAATACGCCGATAGGAATTGCACACGCTTTAGGGCTCGGAGCCGTCCTAGTGCAGAGGACTGATGGCCTAGAAACGGTTATCAGTTATGCTAGCCGGTCGCTATCTAAGGCGGCAACCAACTGCTGCACAACAGAAAAGGAGTGCCTTGCCATCATCTGGGCTAAATCATAGGTTCGCCCTCATCTTTACGGCAGACCTTTCAAAATCCTTGGTGGAGCTGCCTCAGATGATAGCCACTGCAAAACCCTAGCCTTAGGTCCTAAATACTCTTTTAAGCTGAACATGAACCTAATAGACGTTTTAAGTTTACCGCGTACAATCACTAGACTAGTTCCCGAAGAACAGCGCTCCCACTGCATTTCAGACTGCGTTTCTAGTATCAAGGTATCTAATATGCATCTCAAGTGTCCTGATCCTATCCAGCCTTTGGTTAATTACTGTGTTGAGAAGAAACTCAGGCCAGTAATTTCAGATAACGAAGGGTATTTTGTAATTATGCTGGACATTTTGTTCTTAGAAAAAGCATTAGCAGCCATAGAAAAAATTTTTAGGACGGTAATACTTAAACCATCGGTAGTTAGGCAACCTGCTGTTGGCCTTTTGTTAAGACATAACCTTGAGGGAATAGCTTCTAATGTCAAGAAGGCTAAATCAATTACTTTATAATTAATGAGAACTAATAGACTGTTAGTTCTCATTGTTATTTTCTAACAAAGAAAACGAGCCCTTAAATGTCTTGTTTCATTACTTTAGAATTGTTTTTTTCAGGGAAACACACACGCACGAGATTCCGTTTCGAGCAATGGTTTCCGAGCTAGGCACCTGACATGTGGCTGTATCAAGTTATTTGCAGAAATGCTTAACCTCTTTGAGTTTTCAGACCCTTTTCGTATGCGCAATTCTCAGGCGCTAGTTCAGTTCCTCTCAGAGGAGATCCCCGGCTGTTATAAAGCTTTTAGTACGGATATTGAAGACCTTTATTACTCTTTGCCGCATGAGGACTTGTTAAAATGTGTTAACGAATGTATTAACGAACAAGGGCACGAGACGATTTTCACCAATAAATGTGGTGTTTCTACCGGGGCTTTTTAGAAATGCTATGTATTTAAAGTCGACGCTGGTAGGTTGGAAGGAAGGCGTTTATGTGCAGAAATCGGGCATCTGTATTAATTCTAAGGTTGCTCCGGTTCTTAGTGATTGATACCTGAACAAGACTGACAGACTTTTGGAAGGCGCCTTAGGAAATTCGGTAATTACGGTTTTTCGTTATGCGGACGATTACGTGATTTTTTTTTAGTGGTGAGGACTTTGAAACGGTGGTAACCTCAGTGGGCGAAAAATTTGAATTAAACAGAGGAGGGCTGACCTTTACTACAGAGGTGACTGAAAATATTGGAGAACAATTTCTAGACATTTCCTTAACGTTTCAAAAGAACCACGTGTGCTGGCAGTATTCTCCTAGATCTTCGAAACGGCTGTTAAATGTTTCTTCGAAGCACTCGAAGGTTGTAAAGAACGGTACAGCCATGTTTTGCCATGAAGGGACACTAAAGGGAAATATTAAGTTGGCGTTGTTTGTAGAAATAGCGGTCTAGAAACCTCGTACTGCTACTTTTGTGCCAAGGGACCCTATTGCAAAACCCAGCGCCACTGGGTACCGCCGTCCAGTGCCACGCCTGATTATGGGCCCAGCGTCGCTCTGGATACTGGGCCGCTGGAGCGGTGTTTTACTGAGAGGCGCTGGGTACTTAAGCGCAAAACGGCTCTACAGCGTTAAAACGGCGATTCTTACGTACCCTACATAAATATATTAGTAAAGAAAGTCATATAGAAAGCATGAGTGCAATAAAAAAAAAAGAAAAAAAATTGTTTGAAAAACAAAAAAGACTTCCACCACGAGGATTCGAACTCGCCACCTCTCACAATCTCCAAGCGAGTACTCTGCCACTGCGCCACGCTGAAACCTGTCGGCGCTTCCGTAAAAGGGCTAGTCAATACAGCAAGACAGGGTTTCCTTTCATATTTTGATGTCGCGTATTCACGGAAGACGCGATCTTCCTTTCAAAATCAAGCTTGCTTCTTTATTAGATACACACAAAGGTTTGGCGGCAACGAATGAAATGCCCAAAATGGGAAGAGTGCTAAGTGTCTTTAAGAATTCCCGCCTTAACTCCGAAAAATATCAAATAGACCGAGGAACAGGGTACAGTTTGACGGCTGTTACCGTCGATTTTTAATAGCCGTTTCTCGCCCTTGCTATTGATCAACATGTACAGAAGCTTTACGATGACTCGTTCGATAAACACGCGCCTACATGAATTCATACGGGGTAGTTTTCTCGCGCGAGCGACAATATTATTGCGGAGCGGGCGTGCCTGTATTCTGATTTGCAGTTCTATCGATCACTACAAGTATAAAACCACTCATCAAAAACAAATGCAATTTGTTGAAACAAGATGCCGGTGTGTTCACTAACGCGTACCAGTTGACACGTATATGTTTTGACGTATGAGTCAAAGAAGTACCGGCGAGTGCGGCCGGCTGCTTTCGGTGAGCCTGCGTTCGTTGCTGAAAGTGAGTCGTATCGATGGTAATCGCTCCTTGTGCGGAGACCGTACACAAGAAAAAAAACATGGCTGATCCCTCCGTCATAGGAATCGGTATAACACGAAAGTTAAACGTGTCTTCACAGAAGTAGTGCTTATTGTGTAGTGATATATGAGAGCTTGTACAATGTCTATTCGTGTTTGGTAGCTATAGCACCGTTTGACGTGGATGGACCCATGTTGACAGCATGTCTCTATCGCGACGACTAACGCCCATGATCATTATTAAACCGTTGTGGTAGCTGACGATGTGAACATATATTTGGACACAACGAATCGTGAATCCCGCGTAAGGATGATATCAACAAGCTCATAACCAACACTGGTACCCAGTATGCGCTTCTTCAAAGCGTCGTCAATTAAGGAGAGAAACGGCACGGTGTGCGCTTTCTAGCAATGGGTAGCCGACGCCTGTGCTCATGCATACATAACACACACTGCGCTTCAGCAACACGGGAGGTAGAGGTTCGTAGCCTGAGCCGCAAACGCGTGCGTTCCGCTGGCCTCTGTCTCGCAGGCGCGGCTCCCGCTCCACCAAGGCACGACATTCGCCCGTCGAAATCGCGTCCTTTCTGCAACGCATACTGCAGCAGTTTTGTTAGTCAGTGCTCTCACAACTGAAGCAGTCGGCCGCGGAGAAATCCCGTTGCTGCACGTGGAAGCTGCACTACTCCGATGAGCCGACGCACGCTAACACGAAGCGGAAGGCAAAGACCTTAACCAACGTAACTGCGTCAAGCGTGCCTCGGCGACGCCAGCGCGGCCAGTCTACCTCTCTGGTATCGAGACGCTTTAACCATTACCTCCGATATCGCGTGCAATCTCGGAGGAAACGCTAGTAAGTGTCGATCGTGAAGCATTACTTCTTTTCACACCTCACAGACGGCGGCACCGCCCCGCTCCGCCCGCCGTGAAAGAGAATGTGTGAAAGATATAAGGCGCGTTCGCGCCGTGTCTGGCATCTCCCGAGTTAGCTTACTCGGTAGAGCGTCGGGCGCTTGCCGTCGCGGCCGCAACGTCGTGGGTTCGATTCCCAGCGGGGTATATTAAGTGCGAATGCACTTTATAAGCGACCCTGAATCCGCCGTCCCATAGCAACGGCGCGAGGAAAGGAGAGGAGCGTCTGTAGCAACGGCGTAGCGACGTCACACCCCACGTGACTGCGCGCGCTCCGCCTCCTCACCGCGGTTTGCGCGGGCGCGCGCCGGCTCCGCACCGCTCTTCTAGGTGGCATTGGGTGCAGTGCTTCGCCGCTCCTTCTCTCGCCGTTCGCTCTCTCTGCGTCCCACTCTCCCGTCCGCTGGCTGGGCGCCTCTCGAAATGTGTGCTCGAGACGCCGCTGTGAAACGCCAACGGCTACCACAAGGCTGAGATTATGGCCGTCAGGTACAATGAAAACACAAACAGGTGCTGATGAATGTGTAAATAAATGGTTACGGTACAAATCCTCGCCTCGTCATTAATTTACGCCATTAAAATTACTGCGCCGTGTACTCTCGGCGCAAGAAATGCATTCGCATTTCCTCACGATTCCCTTCGGGGAGGTGGGGGCATTTTTGTTCTTGGTTTTTTCTTTCTCACCCGTTGGCGTCCATTTTATAACGTCATATCCGTGACGGATGTACTTGGTGGACCCCGGCATAAAACACTTTCGTGTTAAAAAGGGTTATTTTAAATTAACGGATGTCCAGACTATACTTTACAGTAATTCTCACACGTTGGAATTGCGTGTGCTTAAACCAAGAAGCGCTGGTGGCATGTAGACGGACTCGGCCGGTACGCTAGGCCTAACGCTCGCTGGGAGCCGCACTGGGTAGGACCGATCTCGGCGCAGATGAGTTGCGATGGTTGAAGTTTCTGCATTTCGGCCTCGGAACCTGTTTAACTGTTACCTAACGTATAGGTGAAGTAAGTGGAAGTGCAAGAATTGCCCGAGATGCGTTTCCGGTGTGGCGATATCGAACGACGGCTGTTTTTCTGGCCTCCGTAGGGAGGGGTCGCGAAGCCAGAGCTCATTTACTTCTTGCCAACTGCACGGCGATGTAACGATTTGCTCCGTATGTTCAGACCGACGCCTCGAGACTTATAAACGTTACAATATGAAGTCATTAGCGCTACACATCACGGATGCAATACTGATATATATGCGCGGTATGCACGAAATGTGTATTCATTGCTGCTATGTGCTCCGCAAAAATTGACGACGCTATTGGCACTGCCTGAATAAAAAAAAGCATGCTAGAAAGAAAAATGATCAGCGTTGGATGCTCTTGGTTATTAACATATTTTTCTCCACATTCGACAGGGAAACATTAAAACTGACCGTGATTTCCGTTATCACGTATGTCATGAAAATAGTGCGCATCTCATCGTCTTTCTCTGCCGCTAGAATTTGTGACACATGTTTGGCACCCGTTAGGATAGCATCTGGCGGTACCATCGAATCAAACATTCGATATTGAATCATACCAAAGCATTCCGCCGCGCACAATACTGAAAGCAGCGCGCGGCACTGGCAGAAACAATACAGGCTCCAGTATGTGCCAGCACACGCCAGTGAGAATTCCAGCGTCTCCAGCGCTTCCCAGTGAGCGCCAGCGTCACAGCGGCAAAGCCAGTGCCGATACCAGTGCCACCCAGCTCTTTCCCAGTGCGTTCACTGGAGTCCCAGTGAATCCGAGCGTATAGCAGTGTTCCCAGTGCGACCCAGTGCCAAAAAACGTACTGGTATCACGCTGGGGGTACTGGAACGACGCTGGTTTTTGCAATAGGGGAGTGCTTATTTTGAAATAAAACCACGTTTTAGTGGTCCGCATCGCGTTAGCGCACTTCAAGTCACCCGCCTGAAAGCGGTCTTTCTCACGTCACTGTTTCCGTGCCCAACGTTGCCCGCCTTACTGCGCGGCGGCGTGCACTGGCGGCGTACGCTATTCGGACATCCGGCAACATCACATGTATGCGGTATTTTGTCGAACTTTCTGCCAGAGCGACTTCCACGAGCGTGCAAAACACACGCGGCAGTACTCGATACTGAAACTACCACTGAGTAGACATGTGCGCCTGGCCCAAAATCACCGGCGGCGGCGCGGCGCGGCGCGGAAGGGGGGGGGGGTGAGCAGTGGATGTGATAAGTACACGCCGTAATGTTACATCTACGAGGACTAGCAGCTAACTCTTTTTGCTCTGATCTCACTTAACTCTACAAAACGCTGGTGTATGGCAATACGGCCGCTCCCTGTAGAGAAGCGGTTTTCGGTCAGGTTGTCGTATCAGTGGTCCGAGCGCGAAGCAACGAGATCACAGCGCGTAGATGGTACGAGTCGTTCGCTGGGGGATGTCTGCCGAAATAGCGCGCGTGGCAGCGCTCTCGACCGCGCCCTTAAAGTAAAAGTTCACAGTTGCTGCTCGAGTTACGCAGTCCTTGCCCCCGGACATCCCTTCCTGCTCCTTCGCCCAGTAATGACGGGCGGGGCGTTACCTTCTGCTTGAGAAGCAATTGACGGCAGGCCTCGCATGCTAGTTGATGTTATTCCGTGTGATGGAGACGGCCAGCTTGTTTCATCTCTGCTTTAGACATGTTCCTTGCCAGTGGTCGCGAGCTTTTACTCGCGGGTAGAACATACAATGCGCGGAGCAATATAATCGATTTATAGTTTATACGGAACATGACGGCGACGGTGAAAACATGTCCCATGTGTCCATACAATTGCTAACGCAATAAAAAATATGCAAAAAACCGTCGAAGAGGGCTCGCCTTTTTCCTGGAAAGCTGCATCGTCTCCGCTGCAAAGGGTGCGTCCGTTCGAAGAATCATATAAGCTGGTGCCTTTTACATTGGTTTCGTATCTCGCCTCCAATACCCTTCTTACAGGGGACATCTCCTCGCCACTTATTTCTTCACAAAGCACGCGTACAATGTCAGCACTAAGCGTCGAACCTATCATGATTTCGCGCTTGTCGGCTATACAGTCTTATCTCTGCATGCGCGGTCGCAAACGCACAAAATGGAGCGAAATCAGTTAATCGCGCACGATAGTTGTGCGAGAGAAGCAAGAGCGGGTGGGCGGCTGCATAGCAAAGTCGTATATATGGGAGACAATTCACAACTGTCATTTCTCGTATATGGACCAGTCGAGAGTATGTACCCTTATGATGTCACGTGAATCACTGTTGTGGCATCACGAAGTGCACCAAAAGACAAGAAACGCCAAGAGAGAATAACGCGCTCGTTGTTTTTGTTTTTTGTTGTATTTTCAGAGGGTGTTAGGGTCCTTTTATAAAAACAGGGCGTGCAAACACGGACACAGGAGAGTAGTCGAGACACCAGAAACGCCGCTAACAACTGAAAAATCACACAGCGGCGGAACCGAAGGTAGAGACACGTATTTATCTGCGCATTCCCACGTAAGAGGCCATACCTATCAATCAAGTGCGAGTAGTGTTCTCCGTGAGAGGCAGCTGTTCACTCACTCGACTTTTCTCTTATGTCCGTGTTTCCACGTCATGTCTTAACATGAATACCTATCAACTAGCTCAGCTATATTCTAAGTTTGCCATTGTCTATACTCTGTATCTGGTTATTGATTTACTCGAGCAACAATGAAAGGAAAAAGTGTACTAACGCACCGATATATATATATATATATACATATATATATATATATATATATATATATATATATATATATATATATATATATATATATATATATATATATATATATATATTGTAATGAAGACAGCGGCGCTCGGGCACGGGCGCATGCCCAGCTAGTGCGAGGAAGAGGAGGACGAAGGGTAGAATAAGAACAGCCGGCCTACGAACTGGCGTTGTCTCTTGTTTCTGTGTCTCTTCCCTTACAATGGCGCAGTCGTCGAAAGGCTTTGGCGAACCCCAGCTGTTAGCTTGAGGCAACGCGTCTTCCAGAGGAACGCCGTCACGCTTCCTCGCTGATGGAACCCGCAAGTAGTTCACCGCGGCAAGCATCCATCCCACCACCAGCGGACGGCGTCCAGGCCTCCATTGTGGTTCCGGGGAACTACTTGTCCGGTGACGTGCTACTTAGCGGCAACAATGCGCACGGGCTCCTCTCGCCCAGGGACGGCGTACATGCCTCCTCGCCACCACCTGCCAATCTGTCGACGCTTCAGGCACCGTCCGTGTACGGCGTCCAGGTCTCTTCGGCGGCTCAAGCCTCCATCGACGCCGCAGTACCAGTTCACGACAAGACATCGCACGGGTACCGGTTACCTCGGAACGCGGTTGACGCTTCCAACGGCAAGGACCCCGGGAATGCCGTCCATGCTTCCCGTAGCGACAACGGCTTAATCAGTACTCCATCGGCACCCGAGCCGCTAAGGGGTGCTGTCCAAGCTCCCTCGGACAAGGGTCCCTCCTCTGTGAGTACGCTGATCGTGTCATACTCCTCGGACGTCATCACAGGCACCACGCGCGGATCGCCCGAGAGCGCCGCCGAGCTTTCCGCCACCATCGCGCGAATCCGAGTCACGGTGAACGCCTTGACAGCGTCAATCTCCGTGCTGTGTCCTGCCGCCTTGCCAGCACTGCACTCGCTCAATGCCGCGTTGGCCGCCGCCGCCTCGCAAGACCATGAAGAGAGCTCACCCGAGAGCCGCAGGGAGCTGCGGTGTGCCCTCACGGAGCTCTCATACCAACTCGACTGGTTGGCGTCGTCATGCCCCGGAGTTTCGCCTACCGTAGCACCATCACCGGCTGTTTGGGCAGTGCCGTTGTTCCGCGGTTTCCAGGATGACGTCTTCGGGTGGGTTGAGACTATCAACTTGCTCGGCACCCACCACGCCTGGTCGGACCATCAAAAATGGCTCATTGCCATCGACCAACTTCGCGATGCTGCTAAGGCATGGCATGCCTACGAAGGTGTCCGGCAGCCATCGTGGTCGGAGTGGTGTGCGAAGTTGACGAGTCTCTTTCGCCCGCTTTTTCATAGCCCCTTCCCTACTGACTCACTGTGTACCACTCATGGCAGCTGTGAGACGCAGAACCTCGACGGTGCATCTCGGGCCCCTACTACGCTGCCCTCCCTCGGTGACAGAGATCAAGAGCTCCATCACGATGGTGTAGCTGTGCCCTGCACCAACATCTCCGCTCCTGAGCCCCAGCCCTATGGCACAGCTGTCTCCTGCAGCTCCTTCACAGCAAGCTTCGCGGAACGCTCCGCGACAGACGCCGACACAGGCTGCCAGGTACACTTCGTGGTCGAGAACTCAAACTCATTGTCGCGACCCTCCTCACGACCTTCCTTTCTCGTGACCAAGATTGCGCCCAAGTCACAGAAGTCGATTACGCAAGCCCCAGGCTTATCTTCGCCTTGGCACGTGGAGAAGCCGGCTCCTCGATTTGGCAACACGATACCCGTTGACAAGCAATTCCAGCAATCGATATTAATGTGCTCTCAGACCCACCGGAGCTGCGTACGCGAAGTTCAGCGCAGTCATTGGCCGAGTGCGCAGATAGTCACCTTTCCCTGAGTAAGGGCCAAGCTGCTGGTACAAGAGACCGACCAGTACAGCCCGTGTGCGCCGATGGCGTCCGCAGCGATGCTGTCGCATCCATGACTCTGCAGCCGACGCTTCTACCACATCGCAGACGCGCAAAGGGAAGTGCTTGCAGGGACGTCCCCATCCCTTTCAAGGATGTCACTCTGATGGAGGCCGGAGAGACCAACACGGCTGCAGACATCGATGGCATGCCACTTCGATCAAACTGCCAGCCGCTCGGGTCGTCTTCCGCCGCTCACCAAGTTAGGCCACATCGCGACCGATGCCTTCTGCGACCCCCCCGACACAGCCAGCATCGCCCCCCAGAATGTTCGGCAGCTCTGCAAGACAAGTCGCGGCGTTCACAAGACCACCCACCGCGGTACAGTCAATGCCGACCGCCGGAGATAGTTTCCGCAGCTGTCCATGCAGTGTCGCAGCGTGGCCTTGACCGGCCTCTGCGAGGCAGCCAATGCCGCCCGCCACAAGCATTAGTGCTACCTATGGTGGTACAGCACCCAGCACCTCTGAATGTTTTCACCAGCGAGGAAATGAGCAATGCCAGAGAACGGCCATTCTTGGACAGGACTCGATGCTCGCATCGTGGCCGAGTGTAATGAAGACAGCGGCGCTCGGGCACGGGCGCATGCCCAGCAAGTGCGAGGAAGAGAAGGACGAAGGGTAGAATAAGAACAGCCGGCCTACGAACGGGCGTTGTCTCTTGTTTCTGTGTCTCTTCGCTTACAATATATATATATATATATATATATATATATATATATATATATATATATATATATATATATATATATAAATATATATGTATATTGCAACAAGCGTGTTCTCCCACAAACACTTGTTATTATTCTCCTGTAGAAGGCGTGAGACAAACAAGCTGGTTCAGGCAGAAACCCGGTAAGCACGAACCACACGAACGTCAACACCGATGTGCTCCGGTACAATTACTCTCCGCACAAAAAGGAGCCATCCTGGCGACCTAAGGAGATGACACGACAGGAGGGTCGTAGCACGGCTTTAGCCGTGATACGTGAACGGTTTCACGCCCTCGGCAGCGGTGGTCGGATGGTGGGTCGATCGGCTTGATGTCATAGTTGACGGGTGATGTTTGTTGCACCACACGGTATGGACCGCGGTATTTCGACGAAAGCTTGGTAAAAATTCCGGGAGTGGTGGACGGGACCAAGAGCCAAACCCGCATTCCCGGCGTATAGTGGGTACTAGATGCAGAGGCATCGTGGCGAGTTTTTCGGCGCCATTGGTCTTGCGCGGTAAAAGAGCGAGCGAGCTGACGACACTCTTCGGCATAAGCAGCTGCTTCGGAAACAGGCGTGGCTTCGGAAACATCGGGTAGGTAGAGGAGAATGGTATCCATGGAGCACGAGGGTTCCCGTCCGTATAGAAGGAAGAACGGAGAGAAGCCGGTGGTAGTTTCTGGCGCAGAGTTGTATGCGTACGTGACGAAAGGGAGCACGCGGTCCCAATTAGTGTGATCGTCAGAGGCATACATTGCGAACATATCTCCAAGGGTACGATTAAAGCGCTCCGTCATGCCATTTGTTTGAGGATGGTATGCCGAGGTTGTGCGATGGACTATGCGACATTCCTTTAGCAGTGCGTCGATGGCGTTCGAGAGAAACACACGGCCACGGTAGCTTAGTAATTCACGAGGGGCACCGTGTCTCAAAATGAGGTGGTGAAGAAGAGAGAAGGCAACGTCTTTCGCGGTGGTAGCAGGCACCGCAGATGTTTCCGCGTAGCGTGTGAGATAATCTACGGCGACACTGATCCACCGGTTGCCTTGAGGAGTGTTTGGAAGAGGACCGTAAATATCAATTCCGACGCGATCGAACGGTCTTGCCGGGCAGGGTAAGGGTTGCACAGGGCCAGCTGTACTGTGAGGAGGCGTCTTGCGGCGTTGACACGCGGCACATGACCGAACATACTGGCGAACGTGCCGATACATGCCGCGCCAGTAATACCTTAGACGAAGGCGGGAGTAAGTCTTGAAGACTCCAGCGTGGCCACACTGGGGGTCATCATGGAAGGCGGCGCATATGTCGGAACACAAATGACTGGGAATGACAAGCAGCCACCTACGGCCATCCGTCAGGCCGATGCAGAGGCCGATGACATCCTCAATGTAGCTCGTGAAGCTCTCACCAATTTGTTGAAATCGTCCCCGCAGGCCGTGATCAGCGCGAAGTTTCCCCATAGCTGGACGACAGAAAAACGACGTCACGGTCTATTTAAAAGCCGACCAAGTGGGGATATCGGCTTGATGGTTGATGAACCATAGGTTGGCCAAATCAGTCAAGTAGAAGATGACATGAGTCAGCTTCGCAGGGTCATCCCACTTGTTAATCGCGCTGGCACGTTCGTATTCTGCCAGCCAGTCCTCGACATCACGATCTTCAGTGCCGCTGTATACTGGAGGGTTGCGCAGACGAAATACACCAGAGCACATGCCCGACGGTGGGGTGGAAGAGGCTTGCGAGAGATCGACGCGCTCAGTCATTCTGGAATCGGGGGGTAGCGTACGGCTGCGGAGCTCCACGGCGCGGAAGGGGACTACCCAGCACCTCCACCAAATGCAACAAGCGTGTTCTCCCACAAACACGTGTTATTATTCTGTAGAAGGCGTGAGACAACCAAGCTGGTTCAGGCAGAAACCCGGCAAGCACGAACCACACGAACGTCAACGTCTTCGTTCACGCTGGCATATATATATATATATATATATATATATATATATATATATATATATATATATATATATATATATATATATACATTGGCACGCCCATTTCTTGTCTTGTGTTGATCTATTCGGGTTTGACCGGCAAGGACGGTTATCAACGCTCGACGCTGTCCGCGAAGCAGTGTTCGAGAAACTTCGCGAATGTAGTAGATCGTTTTGTTAAAATTGCGCCCGCACGAGAATGTTCCAGCCTTGTTTAGAGATAACGCCGCCACCAGCGATATTGCTGGAAAGTTCGATAGCGCCTGTATAAAAGCCGACGCGCTTGACCGCTTGTCAGTTGATCGACGGTCGACGCTCTGTTCGCCGCTATCAGTGTATTGCTGTAGTTTCAATTTCAGTTTCTCGGCCACAAGTTCGGCCAAATAAACAGTTTCATCTCGGACGTGCCGACTGTTGTCTTCGTCGACATCACAACCACGGTGACATCTGGTGGAGGTGCTGCTTCCATGATCCGCACGCCCCCGCGAAGCGCTGACCCAGCCCAAGCCGCGAGGAGGACGACGGCAAAGAAAACCCGGATCGTCGACAAGCCGCAGGCAGAAGGGACTGCAGCCAGAGCACTGGCTCCTTCCCGAACAAACCAGGCAGCCCCAGGTCCCAACACCGACCGCAGCGACGATGACCGGACCCCGTGCAGCCCGCGCCGATCCTACTCCGGCAGCCCAAGGAGCCGCCAACCTTCTGCGGGTCGTCATTCGAAGACCCGGAAACCTGGCTCGAGACATTCGAAAGGGTCTCAACATTCAACACCTGGGACTCCGAGGACAAGCTGCGCAACGTTTACTTTTACCTTGAAGACGCAACAAGGACCTGGTTCGAGAATCGGGAGTCCACTATTCGAACTTGGGACGCCTTTCGCAGCGCTTTCGTGCAGACGTTTGCAAGCGTCGTCAGAAAAGAAAGGGCCGCAGCCTTGCTAGAGACGCGGGTCCAACTTCCAAATGAAAGCGTTGCCATATTTGGAGAGGAAATGACCAGACTGTTCCCGCCACGCTGACCCCCATGCCTGACTGACCAAGAAGTCAGGTTGCTCATGCGAGGGGTAAAGCAAGAGTTCTTCGCTGGGCTGATGCGGAAACCCACCCTCGACAGTCCAAGAAGTCATCTCAGAGGCGACGACGATTGAGAAGACGCTGGAAATGCGCAAGCGCAGTATATCGCCGATCGATCAAGACAGCCCAGCTGTTCATTGCCGTCCGGCTCCGACGACCTGCGTGAAACGATCCAGAGCGATCGTGCGGGAAGAACTGCGCAAGCTATTACCCTTACCACAGCCTGAAGTTGTCTCGATTGCTAACATCGTCCGAGAGGAAATCCAGCAGTTTCTGGGCACCCCCGAGTCAGCGCAGCCGCACCTGCAAGCAGTGAGCTATGCTGCTGCAGCCCAACGCAACGCCCCCCCCCTCCTCGCCCACGTGAAGACGCCGCACCGCCCCAGCAGTTCTGCTGCCAGGCACCACCGCCACGGACGTCATACCGCCCGCCAGCCGGCCAGCTATACACGCCGAGGAAAAGCGACGTTTGGCGCGCCCCCGACCACTCTGCTACTTGTAAACTCGCCCTTACTGCGCAACCAGCAGGAAAGAAGAAGGGAGACAGGAAAGAGCGCAGTGGAAGAGCTTTTTTACTCAATTCCACATGGTGCCCTTTTTGATGCTGTCAGGCAGGCAATCGATGAATTTGGAGAAATGAATTTCCAAAATAAGTACTGCATTTTCACTAATAACTTTTTGGAACTTTTAAGGTTCTACCTTGAGTCCACTGTAATCAGCCACCAGGATAGTATGTATGTCCAAAAAGCCGGAATTTGCATTGGTTCCGCTGTCGCACCTGTCCTCAGTGACATATTCCTCGCAGCTTTTGACCAGCGCCTGAAGGATGAGCTGTCCTCCTTGGATGTTGTTCGCACCTACATGTATGTCGACGACTACCTTATTGTGCTTAGAAAGATACCGGGTGAACGTGTGCATGATGCTGTGAATAATGTCCTGGAGGCTTTTACCAGACACTCCAGTGGCTTAAAGTTCACTCATGAAATGGCGGTTGGAAATGAGATCCAGTTTCTGGACCTACGGCTGAAGTTTACCAAAGAGCAGATCTGCTACAAATACAATCCACGATCCAAGAAAGGCCTGCTGCCGTACGAAAGCGCTCACTCAAAGTTGATTAAAAGGGGCATAGTGCTGTCAGCTTGTGCAGCAGCCCTTGATAAGTCCTGCCCGCATCTGATGCGTGAGAGCTTCAAGACACAGGTGGTTCGTCTGGGTGCAGCTGGATACCCCATGCAGATTGTCTCCAGTGCTTGCGAAAGCCTTCTTCAGAAATACAAGGGTGGTGATCCCAAAGTCAAAGAAAAGGAGAAGAAACCTGTACATGTTATGCCGTACCTGCATAACATATCCCATAATGTGAAAAAAGTTGCTAATAGGTATGGTGTTGATATAGCGTTTTCCGCGCCTAGAACGTTAGGGCAGATCTGTTCGATGATGACCAAACAGAAGAAGGCGGTTTGCTCAAAAAAGCATGCAAACGTGTTCACTCGGTGTGTGTCGGCTGTAGTATATCACATCCCATTATCGTGTGGGAGAGCATACATAGGGCAGACGGGGCGCTGCCTCAACGAACGCATGCGTGAGCACAGTTTGGCTGTAAGGGGCAAGAATGGTGGCCATTTGGATTTTCACTGTAGGATGTGTGGTTGTACCGCCCGATTCGAGAATGTATCAGTCATGGCAAAAGCAAGGGAAAAGACCGAAAGGGAAATTATAGAAGCGTATTTTATAAGACAGTACAATGACAAGTGCATAAGCATGCCGTCGATATCGCTTTCGGACAAAGAAATAGTCTTCTTAAATGGCCATATTTAATTTTGGGAGTAACACTTTGGAAAGTAATTCTTTTGTTAACCTTTTGTTGAGGGCTGTGCACTCTTTTCGCCTATTTTGTTTCCTGTATGACACTTTGTATAGTTTTTAGGCGGTTTTAAGTTGCGAACTGCCACGAGCGATAGCAGACGACGCTCGGTTTGTGTCTCGCGCTTTCGCGCGAAGAAAACGAAGAAGATCAACGCCGAGCTCGCGCGCGCTCGGGAGATTCGAAGAATAAAGAAAAGGGTCTGGTAGTCCCTTCCTGGTCTCCAATGTGTTCGGTCGTCTTTCTTACGCCGCCTCAGAACCCATAGATTCCGACGGCCACAACGGCACGTCACATTTGGCGCCCAACGGCTCGGGGTGAGCTAAGAAGACGTTCATATTTTCTATGTGGGGACGTCGCTCTCTACGCGCTCCATTGGCTGAACCACTGACTTCAGGACAACGTCGGCTCCGTGAACCCAAGATGGCGACCGCCCCGTGTTCCATCGACGTGTTCGAACAGCTGGATGACGCCGCCCGGGTGGAAGCCTACAGGTCAGCTGTGTCCGAAGCCGGTGCCCTGAAGACCGAGGTGGATCAGCTCCGGCGCGAATTGGAGGGACTCAAAATCATGCTTTTGGAGAACCACGACGCCGCTAAAGACGACGACGCATCAAAGCCACCTCTTGACCCGCAGCTGCAGGCAAGTCACAACTTCTTTTGCAACTTACTCGCTCCACTTGTAGAACGCATCGAGCGCTTGGAGTCGAGAACGCATGAGGATTCTGACGCCGCATCATGCACGAGTGCAGAGGAGAGCAATGCGTCGATGAATTTTAAACGCCGCTCGCGGAATCAGCACAGCAAAGCCAGAAGCGATAATACCATATGCATGTCTAGCGGTGAAGACGCTCGCGACCGACTTTCAAGTTTCGCGGCGAGTTCCTTACCGCATCTCGGGAAAGACCTTAACGCCTGGTTTCACCAAGTCGACTATTGGTTCAGAACCTTCAGCGTTCCTGACGACGTCGCCATACCGTTCATTATTTCGAGGCTCCCAGCTAAAGACTTTACATGGATGCGTCACCACACAAAGGTGGCTGATATCACTACTTGGGCGGATATGAAAGCAGCGTTCCGCCGACGTTATAACATGGACTGCGATGTAACGGCTAAGCAGCGAATGTTCGGAGCAACGCAACGCGCCGGAGAGTCCTGTACAGACTTTGCATACCGAAAGTTGGACCTCATGGAACAATGCAACTATCCTGTAATACAACAAGAAAAGTGTCAAGTCATCATGGCTACGTTATCACCTAAAGCAAAGAAACATTTCTTCGACAAGACTTTTAGGCAGCTAGACGACATGATAAGTTCCTTTCTGCGCTTTGACCAGATCAGAAATTCTGAGGAAGGTGTTCAGACTGTGGTTGCGCAAGAATGCGAGAGTACGTCCGGAACGCAGTCCGCCAAACGCCGCGTTGACTCGAAGCGTTCGCCTCGAAAGCTTCTGCGCAATCGTCAGCGCACGGATAGTATCGAGTCCAGCGGTTCCTCAGATGATCAAGCAGCACAAAGAAACGCGCCTAAAAAAGATGACACAAATGGGAAGCCGTCTCTGTTGCGGCATTCGACGCATTCCGGGACGCGTGTTTTTGAAAGATCCCAAGGAAACGCCCCGAGAATTCGTAAACTGTGCTTGAACTGCTCCAGAAGTGGTCATTTTGTCACGCAGTGCCGTCTACCGCTAACTGCAAAATTTTTGAAGTGGCAGGAAGAATTTGAATCTTCCAGTCCATTACAGCGGGGAAACGGACAGCTGGTGACGCCAATACCCGCGAGCAGTCGCCAGTAATTGAGCAGGTGTCGTGTGCCTCAGAAGCGGGTACTTTTTCCGTTCCTGTCACCATCAACGGACAAACACTTAAAGGCATCTTGGACTCTGGAGCTGTCAAAAGTTTGATTACGGCACCACTAGTTGACAAACTCAAACTAAGCATAAGGCCTTCGTCCCTACGTTTGGTAGGAGCTAGCGGCCATCACCTGCAAAATTTGGGTCAAGTCAGAGCTGTGGTAACAGTGGATGACCAAACACTGCAGCATGACTTTGTCGTTGTTCCCCGGTTACCTCACGAAGGAGTCCTTCTAGGCGACGACTTCTTGCGGCCTCAAGAGCCGTCATCGACTGGGGCTCGGAGAGCTTTGCTATGTCTGTTCCTCGAAGGTTACGCAAGGTCTACCTGGTTAGGGAGCAAGCACTGCCAGCTTTATCTCGGAAGTTCGTTCCCGTGACCTGGCATCGTACAACTGAAGACAAGGATCATGTAATGGTCATCACAGGGGACAAAGCTCTTGTACGACCGCTATTCAGTAATTGTGGAGCCCACGGTTGCAGACGCATCAGAAAATTCAGTCAAGGTCTTGATGACGAATTGTTCATCTCAAGCCGTCGTGCTTCCACATCAGATGACAATTGGTCTCATAGAGGAAGCAAGCGGAATTGAGGATATTGAGCTCTCTGCAGACGACTGCCAAGAGATCCTCCAAGTTTCATGCCTGCCTTCTCCTAAAGACCTTGATTCATCATCAGCTCGTACAGTCGTCGACCCGCAGCATCGGTCAATCTCAATTGGCGACGTTAGCTTTAACATCGGAACAACATTATCTTCCAGTGAGCTGCAGGTCGTCAAGGATTTGTTGGCGCAACATTCTGCTTGCTTTGCGCAATCAAGTACGGATGTAGGTTCCTGCACAGTTGAACGACATTGCATTCCAACTGGAAACGCAAAGCCAATATCGCAACGTCCTCGTAGATTGTCACCAGCACAGCGTGATCTCGTCAAGAGTATGATCAAGGACCTCATTGATGCCAATATAGTGCGACCTTCTCGGAGTCCTTGGGCGTCACCACTGTCCTTGTAGCAAAGAAAGACGGGACGGACGCGCAGTGCGTCGATTATCGACGTCTTAACGCAGTCACTGAGGACATCGTTTACCCCTTTCCAAGGATTGAAGATGCGCTGCAGGCACTCACCGGAAGCAAGTACTTCTCTGTTATGGACTTGGTGTCTGGATTTTATCAGATCGCCATGCATCCAGATGACATACAGAAGACTGCATTCGTTACGCCGTGGGGTCTTTACGAATTCCTTCGGATGCCATTTGGCCTTAAAGGTGCCCCATTTACTTGTCAGCGAGCCGTGGATACAATCATTGACGGTATTAAATACGACAATGCCCTTGTTTATATGGATGACTGTGTAGTCTTCAGTCGGACATTTGAAGAACACGTTTCGCACCTTGAAAACATCTTTACAAGGTTCGAAAAAGCAGCCTTAAAGTTCAAGCCACAGAAGTGTTTCTTCTTTGTACTGCCATCAATTATCTTGGGCACGTGGTTACAAAAGATGGTGTATCTCCTGACCCATCGAAACTGGCAGCTGTTCAGATGTTCCGGCCTCCTCGAAACGTCCAGGAACTACAGTCATTCATCGGGCTTACATCGTACTTCAGGAAGTTCATCCCGAATTACAGCGTTATCGCCGCACCTCTTCGATCACTCCTAAAGAAGAATTCTACTTATTCTTGGGAAGAGGATCAGCGAGTTGCCTTTGAGACATTAAAGCGCACTTTGTGTCAGCCACCTGTCCTCAAGCTGTTCTCTGAGAAGCCAGAATTTGGTGTCCAAGTACACCAGACGCCTCTCGGCTCGGCTTGGGAGGGTCTGCTGCTGCAAGAGGATGAAGAGCGCCGCTACCGTCCTGTACTATACTTGAGTAGGTCGCTCAAGGCGCAGAGCTGAATTATTCTTCGACGGAACTCGAAGCTCTCGCAGTTAAATGGGCATTAGAAGAGCTGCGACCATACCTGATAGGCCGAAAATTTCAAGTTGTCAGCGACCACCACGCGCTTTGCTGGGTTTTACGCTACAAGGAAGGAAACCAACGTCTTCTTCGTTGGTCGCTGATTTTGCAGGAGTTTGATTTTGACGTCATCTATAAGTCAGGAATCCTGCACAGCGCACCGGATTGTCTTTCCAGGAACCCTCCTAATGTTGCTGACACAGGCCAAATTCTTGCAGTGTCATATCCCTCACTGCGATCCTGTGACAACATGGGTGAGGAACAGCGTCAGGACGCATTTTGCGCTAAAGTCTTGGATCTACTTAGGGGTGCGCTGGGCACAAAGAAACAACAAAAACGGCCCAAAAGAAGTTCGTTACGCACAATGAAGTGTTGTATAAAAGAGACCAAGGCCCGGTCTGCAATCGATTTCTCCTCTGCCTTCCTTCCCAGCGGCAAGCTGAGGCACTTCGGGAAATGCATGAAGGCCGATACGGTGGCCACATGGGCATCAGGCGAACATTCGATGCCTTAAGGTGCAAGTATTACTGGCCGAAGCTCTATGCGGATGTCAGACGGTACGTGCGTCACTGTGACCTTTGTCAGAGGATGAAGATGTCGACATCGGTGCCTTACGGTCTACTTCAGCCAATAGAAGTCCATAGCCCCTTCCACACAGTTGGGATGGACATAATAGGACCCTTCAAGACTTCAAGAGGTTACAAGTACATCATCGTAGCCATTGATTACCTCACAAAGTTCGTTGAGGCAAAACCACTGAGGAACATAGAAGCTACAACCGTCCAGAAGTTTGTTGAGCGACGGATCATCTTGAAGCACGGATGCCCAGCCACGATTATCACAGACCGCGGTACTCAATGATGGCGCGCTCTACTGAAGCCTACTTCAAGCATCGGGGCATCAGACATGCTGCCCACCAACCGCATATCACCCCGCAGCAAACGGCTTGTGCGAAAGGGCCAATAAGACAATCAAGCAGATGATTGCCTTGACTACCGCCGGGGGAGAAAAGTGGGCCGATGTTCTCCCATATGTTGTATTTTGTTACAACACGGGGTACCAAGACACGGTTCGCCAAACTCCATTCTTCTTGGTGTACGGTAGGGATCCGGTGCTGCCGTTAGATGTTGTGTACAGCCGCCGAGAGCTTGAAGAGCTCAAAGAAGAATCTGGCTATTTCGCGATAGTGCGCGAACGACTGCAAAAAGCCAGGGAGCTCGCGGCCGCGCACATCCGACTGGCTCAAGAAAAACAGAAGGAGCACTTCGACAAGCACCACAAGGACGTTGTGTTTGAAAGAGGGCAACTGGTGCTCCTCAAGGCTCCACCATCCGGTGTGAAATCCACAACATCATACACTGGTCCTCACAAGATACTGAATAGACTGTCTCCCGTGAATTACGAGGTCGAACTCGCAGACAACATGGGAAGTGACATAGTGCACGTGGAAAAACTGAAACCCTATCTGAGCCCCATTGCTCACATGGAGCAACCTCATGCTTCGGACTAGAGCGCACATGTGGGCCGTGAAGTGTAAATAATCGTTAGTGTTTGTGTATACTTTTGAGTGCGTGAAAGTGGAAAGACTTTGATTGACTTTTGTAAATATTTATAAACCGGACCGTTTATGTTAGTTTAGTTAAGTTTCACCAATATTCTGTTTTAGTGTTACGTGATGTATTACGTCGGGACGACTACTTTCAAAACCCGGGCATGCCACGAGCGATAGCAGACGACGCTCGGTTTGTGTCTCGCGCTTTCGCGCGAAGAAAACGAAGAAGATCAACGCCGAGCTCGCGCGCGCTCGGGAGATTCGAAGAATAAAGAAAAGGGTCTGGTAGTCCCTTCCTGGTCTCCAATGTGTTCGGTCGTCTTTCTTACGCCGCCTCAGAACCCATAGATTCCGACGGCCACAACGGCACGTCACACGAACCTTGGTGTTTTGCCTCATTGGTGTGTTTCATCGTTGTTGCTCTTTGGCTTTGAATCATATCAGCAGTGTTGTTTTATAATTTTAGTCATTTTCCATGGCCTTTACAATTTTCACTGTGGCTTTTCATGTGTTGTCCGCGCCATCTTAGAGTTGTAAAAAGATTAAATAGTAAAGAGATAAAGTAGAGATGTACACCCCGTGATTACGTGACAACAAAAAAACGTGGCGCTCGGTAAAAATGAGGTGTGTTTTTTCACAGCTCTGTCCACGGTGCAGAGTTGTAAGTGAATCTTGGTGTTGTGCGCATCGTGATGGCGCAGCGTGGCATGCCTATATATTGGCTTCGTGAACTGAGAATAAACAGTTGGTAGTCTGCGCTCTTTCCTGTCTCCCTTCTTCTTTCCTGCTGGTTGCGCAGTAAGGGCGAGTTTACAAGTATGAACCAACTAGTCTGCAAAGAAGTTTTGCTGCACTCTGCTACCATTGCGGGGAAGCTGCCCACACTTACCGCCGCTGCCAGTACCGACAGATGGGACTGCGTGGGTTCGCCATCGACGCGCCGCGTCCACAGCGAGGGGAAAGACCACGCGACATCACCGACTACCTCGCGGGAACGCAATGGACGCCCCGACAACCTTCCCGTTCGCCGTCACCAGGCCTTTGCGTCTCCCCCCAACGCCGACCATACACTGGCCGAACGCACGGCCGGTCACCCAGCACGTAGCCGGAAAACTAAGGGCAGCAACCGATGGAGGTGCGGTTGCTGTACGACGAAATACCGAAGATCCTCCGCCGCCGGCGGCAACGCCGCAACGAAATCTAAAGAACACGCCGCAAGCCGAACGAAGCCCTGACGTCGAAACTTCACGGCCAGAAGAAGACCTGACGACGCAACGTCGAAGCAGCGGGACAAACCGACGTAGCCGTGATCCGACGCCGCGACCAAATCGAAACGGTAGGCGACGAACGAGTGACCTCGACGTTCTCATCGACGGCCACAACGTCACCGCTCTCGTCGATACTGGAGCTGACTATTCTGTCATCAGTGGACCGTTCTCGACGAAGCTGAACAAAGTCAAGACCGCCTGTGAAGGCCCCGAAATCCGGACAGCTGGAGGTCACCTAGTAACGCCGGCAGGAATCTGCACAGCGAGGGTCTCCATCAACAACCGGATTTATCCCGCAAGCTTCGTAGTCCTTCAGCATTGCTCCCGAGATGTCATCCTTGGTATGGACTTCTTAGGCCTTCATGGTGCAGTCATCGACCTCATATCCAAGTCGATAACACTATCTACAGAAAAAGCATTACCGCGGTACACGCCGCCAGGCAAGCATGCCTTGAATGTGATGGAAGACCAGGTCACCATTCCCCCTCGCTCCAGCGTCATCATTTCCATCGGCACTCAGAAAGTAGCAGACCTGGAAGGCGTCGTTGAAGGCGTCCAGCACCAGTTGATTAACCGCGAGATTTGCGCCGCAAGAGGTATAGCAGAGTTGCGGGGAGGCAAAGCAACAGTGATGCTCACAAATTTTAGCAACGAGTATAAGCACGTAAACGAAGGCACGACAGTCGCCTACATCGAAGAAATTGTGGCAGCCACCAATGCTTTCGCCATCGCCGATTCTTCCGAGCCCACACCGACGAAGCAAGCTCCTCAACCAGCTTTCGACGTCAATCCTAGCCTTCCGAAGCATAAACAAGAGCACCTCAAAACCCTGCTCCTGAAATACAGGGACTGCTTTTCGTCATCGTCAAGAATCTGCCAGACCCCAGTCGCAAAACATCGCATCATAACACAGGAAAATGCCAGGCCACTCCGGCAGAGCCCGTACAGAGTTTCGACGCGACAACGCGAATCCATGAAGAAAGAAGTCGACGAAATGCTACGCGACGACATCATCCAGCCGTCGAAGAGTCCATGGGCGTCACCCGTAGTGTTAGTGAAGAAGGACGGAACACTACGCTTTTGCGTCGATTATCGCCGCCTGAACAAAATCACGAAGAAGGACGTCTACCCTCTCCCACGGATAGACGACACCCTGGATCGACTCTACAACGCGAGGTACTTTTCGTCGATGGACCTCAAGACCGGCTATTGACAAATCGAAGTCAACGAGAGAGACCGAGAGAAGACGGCCTTTATACCACCAGACGGCCTCTTCGAGTTCAAGGTCATGCCCTTTGGTCTTTGCTCGGCACCTGCGACATTCCAGGGCGTTATGGACGTGCTGGCTCGATTGAAGTGGCAGACTTGCCTTGTGTACTTGGACGACGTCATTGTGTTTGCCTCAAACTTCGACGAACACCTCGGGCGCCTTGACGCTGTACTACAAGCAATCAAGACCTCTGGCCTCACCTTTAAACCTGAAAAGTGCCGCTTTGCATACGAGGAGCTACTGTTTTTGGGTCACGTGATCAGCAAGGGTGGTGTTCGCCCAGATCCGCGGAAAACAGCTGCCATCGCTGCCTTCCCGCCACCCACCGACACGAAAGCCGTGCGCCGTTTTCTCGGCTTGTGCGCCTACTACAGGCGCTTCGTCAAGGAATTTTCACGAATCGCCGAACCGCTAACGCACCTCACGAAGACCGACGTGTCATTTAAGTGGGAAACGGCGCAAATCCAAGCATTTGAAGAAGTGAAACGACGCCTCCAGATGCCTCCGATACTAGCGCATTTCGACGAATACGCCTACACGGAAATCCACACCGACGCAAGCAGCGTAGGACTCGTCGCCGTCCTTGTGCAGAAGAGTGACGGGCAGGAAAGGGTGATCAGTTATGCTAGCCGGTCGCTATCAAAGGCAGAAACGAACTATTCCACAACAGAAAATGAGTGCCTAGCGATCATCTGGGCTGCATCCAAGTTTCGCCCCTACCTCTACGGCAGGCCCTTCAAAGTTGTGAGCGACCACCACGCATTGTGTTGGCTAGCTAACTTGAAGGACCCTTCAGGTCGCCTCGCACGGTGAAGCCTACGACTTCAAGAATTCGACATTACCGTCGTTTACAAGTCCGGAAGAAAACACTCCGACGCTGACTGCCTGTCTCGCGCCCCCGTCGACTCGCCGCCGCAGGACGACAAGGAGGACGACTCCTTGTTGGGAACCATAAGTGCCGACGACTTCGCTGAACGACAGCGAGCGGATCCAGAACTCAGGGGCCTTGTGGAATACCTCGAGTGCAGGACCACCGTTGTTCCGAAGGTATTCACGCGGGGACTGCCGTCGTTTTTCTTGCGCAACGGTGTTCTCCTAAAGAAGAACTTCTCACCGCTTCCAGCCGATTGCCTTCCCGTGGTACCCTCGACATTGCGGCCAGAGGTCCTCCAGGCTCTGCACGACGACCTGACGTCTGGACACCTGGGTGTTTCTCGCACGCTAGCAAGAATACAGGAGAAGTACTACTGGCCGCGCCTTTCCGCCGACGTCACTCGTTACGTAAAGACCTGCCGGGACTATCAGCGACGCACAACACCGCCCACTAGGCCAGCCGGACTTCTGCAGCCTATCGAGCCAGCTTGACGGCCGTTCCAGCAAATCGGGATGGACTTACTGGGGCCGTTCCCGACGTCCAATACCGGAAACAAATGGATCGTCGTAGCTACTGACTACCTCACCCGCTACGCCGAGACAAGGGCCCTGCCCAGAGGAAGTGCCGCCGAAGTAGCGAAGTTTTTCGTTGAGAACATCGTCCTGCGTCATGGCGCCCCAGAGGTCCTCATCACCGACAGAGGTACGGCGTTTACTGCTGACCTAACTCAGGCAATACTGAGATACAGACAAACAAGCCACCGCCGGACCACAGCGTACCACCCACAGACAAATGGCCTCACCGAGCGGCTAAACAAGACCATCGCCGACATGTTGGCCATGTATGTCGACGTCGAACACAAGACGTGGGATGTCATCCTTCCGTATGTGACCTTCGCATACAACACGGCCGTCCAAGAAACGACGCAGATGACGCCGTACAAGTTGGTCTACGGAAGGAGCCCGGCGACGACGCTCGACGCCATGCTACCCAACATCACCGACGAAGAAAATCTCGATGCCGCCGCTTACTTACAACGTGCCGAAGAAGCTCGACAGCTCGCCCTCCTGCGCATCAAGACCCAGCAGCACACCGACAGCCGTCGCTACAATCTTCGATGACGCTTCGTGGAATACCAGCCCGGCGACCGTGTTTGGGTCTGGACGCCGATACGCCGACGTGGGCTTAGCGAAAAACTCCTTCGGCGATACTTCGTGCCATACAAGGTTCGACGCCTCGGCGCTCTTGACTACGAGGTCATCCCGGACGGCATTACGAACTCCCAGCGACGCCGCGCACGAGCTGAAGTCGTCCATGTCGTGCGCCTTAAGCCGTTTTTTGCGCGTTAGCGAACCTGCGGACTCTATTTTTTCCTTTGTTATTGTAATTTATTTGTGTATGCACTTGTTTTTTTCTCTTCTATGTTCTTTCACAAGCATCGGGACGATGCTTTTTCAGAGGGGGGCAATGCACGCCCACTTCTTGTCTTGTTTTGATCTATTCAGGTTTGACCGGCAAGGACGATTATCAACGCTTGACGCTGTCCGCGAAGCAGTGTTCGAGAAACTTCGCGATTGTAGTAAATCGTTTTGTTAAGATTGCGCCCGCACGCGTATGTTCCAGCCTTGTCTAGAGATAATGCCGCCACCAGCGATATTGCTGGAAAGTTTGATAGCGCCTGTATAAAACCCGACGCGCTTGACCGCTTGTCAGTTGATCGACGGTCGACGCTCTGCTCGCCGCTATCAGTGTATTGCTGTAGTTTGACTTTCAGTTTCTCAGCCACAAGTTCGGCCAAATAAACAGCTTCATCTCGGACGTGCCGACTGTTGTCTTCGTCGACGTCACAACAACGTGACAATATATATTACTTATCTGTTTTATCTATTTATGCACAGTGTACTAGGTCCAAGACTCCAAGAATATGCTATCCAGCCAGTTGGGTCGTCGCCATTTAAGGCAGGAGGACGCGGCCGCGTTAAGGTCAGGCAATATTCGTGATATTTCTGGAATGAATAAATGAAAAACTTTTAATTTGCCAAAACAGTGTCCCCGAGCTCTTAAGCTTGGGGTCACTCTAGGTGGGAGGGTCCCTTAGTCCAGGAATCCTCTGGCCGCGATCGCCTCCCGGGCCCTGGCGACGAGTCCACGTTGGTCGTCTAGGTCCCGTGCGGAGATCTTGGCCTCCCACGTCTCGGCGAGGAGGTTGTTGCGTGCGGTCGTTGCGGGCTTGTTATCGGCATCTTGGAGGCGCCACGGGCACTCGAGTATGAGGTGTGCCAGTGTGTCGGGAACGTCGCAGATCGGGCAGTGGTATGCATGAAGCGTCGGGTAGATGCGATGTAGCAGGATACCGTGCGTGTACGTGTTGCTTTGCAGTCTTCGGAATGCTGTTGCTTCTTCCTTAGTCAGCTTGGGGTGAGGTGGCGGGTACACCCTGCGAGCTAGGCGATGGTGTTGCAGCATGGCGTTATACGTCGGGGGTACGGTCTCCACTTCTGCTGCAGTGCTGGCTAACCGTGGTTCGAGCGAGGCGGTGAGGGAGGCCCGGTTGACGTGACCGCGGGCCGCGGTGTGAGCCGCTTCGTTTCCCTCGAGCCCCTCGTGCCCCGGCAACCACACTACGCAGGTGTAAGGAAGCGGAGTGCTGCTCTTACTCAGAATTTTGAGTGCCTCAATTGATATTCGGCCTCGCGTGTAATTGCGGACAGCAGATTGGGAGTCTGTGAAGACTACGATTGCGTCCGTGCTTGTCGTAGTGGCGAGGGCGATCGCCGCTTCTTCCGCCGCCTCGGAGCTGCGCACCCGCACGGTGGCAGATGCCAGCTCCTTTCCTCCTGCGTTGACTACGCTTAAAGCGTAGGCGTTTTTGCCCGGGTATTTAGCCGCGTCGACGTAGCGAGCGTCTGAATCGTGCTGGTGTCGTCTTCGGATCATGTCAACTCGAGCGATTCGTCGTTTCCGATGATACTCGGGATGCATATTACGCGGCACTTGGGCGATGCTCAGTGAGTCTCGGAGGTATGGCGGTACCTTCACTTTGCGGTCCGCCTCGCAGATGTAGCGCTCCCCATAGCCCAGGCGCGCAAGGACCGATCTGCCCGTCGACGTGAGCCTCAGTCTCTCGAGTTGACTGGTCCGTTGTGCTTCTACCAGCTCTTGCCAGGTGTTGTGTACCCCCATTCTGAGGAGTCTGGTGGTCGACGCCATCGGAGGTAGCCCCATGGCGAGCTTCGTAGCTTTGCGGATGAGCACATTCAGCTTATCGACTTCAGATGTCTTGAGAGAGAGGTATGGAGTCCCGTAAGTGATTCTGCTGGTTAGAAGGGCTTGCACGATTCTTAGGGTGTCTTGTTCCTTCAGACCACTGCGTCGATTGGCGACTCTCCTTACGAGGTGCGTGAACAGGGCTTGTTGCTGAGCTAGTTGGTTCATAACTTGAGGAAAAACTGTAATGACGCAAAGAAGACGGGGACGAAGCGAAGTGTCTGTCTGTTCGTGTCTGCGCTTCGTCCCCGTCTTCTTTGCGTCATTACAGTTTTTCCTCGAGGTGCGTGAGTTGGAAAATCGTGTGTTGAAGTCGAGGAAGCGTGGCGGCCCCTGAGCCGTCGCGGTGCAGGTGCAAGCCGAGTACTCGAAGCGAGACGACCTCCGGTATTTGCACCCCGTGGAGGGTGACGCACGGGTCTGGTGCTTCGCAAGTTGGGGGTCTTCCTCTCGTGCGGGCCTTGAGTACAAGTAATTCCGATTTTTCAGGTGCGCAATGGAGGCCGCATTTGTCGAGGTATTTCTCGATGACGTCGACCGCTTCCTGAAGGCAGCCTTCTTGCTCTCCTGTGCTCTTGCTCCGCGTCCACAGCGTAATATCGTCGGCGTATATGGCGTGACGCAGGCCCGGTATGTTTTCGAGAAGCCGGGGGAGCTGGAGGAGCGCCACGTTAAACAGAAGTGGCGACACGACAGAGCCTTGAGGTGTGCCCCTGTTCGGCAGCTGAAATTTGTTACTCCGTAGGTTGGATATTCCCACCGTAGCCGTACGACCGGTGAGAAAGTTTCGAACATAGCGGTAGGTCTTTGAACCGCAGCCGGTGTCTTCGAGATTCTGCAGTATGGCTTTATGGCTAACATTGTCAAAGGCGCTTTTGACATCGATTGCAAGGACGCACGACTTGCTGTTCTTGCTCAGGTGGTCAACCAGATCTTCTTTCAGGAGTAAGAGGACGTCCTGCGTAGAAAGAAGCTGGCGGAATCCGAACATGGTGTTTGGGTAGTACCCGTTGTCTTCAAGGTGTGACGTGAGCCTGTCATGTACCATATGCTCAAACAACTTGCCAACGCAGGAAGTCAGGGAAATGGGCCTTAAGTTCTCAACAGCTATGGGCTTATTGGGCTTAGGTATCATGATCACCTCCGAATGCTTCCACGCGGCAGGAAGTTCTCCCTTTTCCCAGCACTCGTTGTAGTACCGTAGGAGAGCAGTCAAAGCCTGATTGGGTAGCTGTCGGAGGTGCTTGTTCACTATCCGGTCTTTGCCCGGACTCGTGTTTCTCGTGAGCTTAGAAATGGCTGCTTGGAGCTCTGCTGGTGTGAAGGGCCTGTCAAGGTCAGCGTTGGGTATTCTTTCATATTCTTTGGGCGGTGGTGGGATTGTCGCTGATTGGACGGGACCGCGGAGCTTGTTGCATAGTTCACGGAGTAAGTCTTCCTCCGAGCCTTCATAGTTGTGTGTTAGTCTACGGATGAGCTGCCGCTGCTGCGTCTTGGTGGGGCCTTCGTCGAGAAGAGCGCTCAGCAGGCACCACGTCTTCTTGGTGCTGAGCGTGCCTTGGAGCTTATCGCAGAAGTCGCGCCAGTTGTGTCTTGCTAGTTGTTCAGCATACTGTTGCGACTGTTCTGTCAATAAGGAAATTTTCTTCCTGAGTTTTTTGTTGAGCTTTTGCCTCTTCCATCGCTTTAGCAAGGCTCTTCTGGCCTCCCAGAGGTCTAGTAAATGGGAGTCTATTGCGGGGTTGTCTTCGTTAAGTTACATGACTTTGGTGCACCGTTGAGCGGTATCCAGAATCTTTGTAAGCCAGGTGTCGATCTCGGCTATTTCATTGTCGTCGTCGAGCTCGTTTCTGAAGGCGTTCCAATCCGTTAATCTTGCTGTGCCAGTTTTGGTCGGTCGACGTTCATACCCGATGTCGAGTTGAATGATGTGGTGATCACTACCAAGCGTCTCGGGGAGACAGGTCCATCCCGCCTTCTTAACGTCGCGCGTAAAGGTGAGGTCGGGGTTGGTATCTCTCGAGACGCTGTTTCCCACTCTCGTGGGCTGGAGCGGATCATTCGACAACGTGAGGCCGTGCTGCTGAGCCACGTCGTGGACTCTCGCGCCTTTCTTGGTGGTGATGGCATAGCCCCAAGCTGTGTGAGGCGCGTTGAAATCCCTTACGACCACGAGTCGGTGACCTCTCGTGCGTTTTGTGAGTTCATGGATGAAGTGATCGAAGTCCGTGAGCTGATCTCTCGGTGGGCTGTATACGTTAGTGACGTAGAGGCTTTGTTGCGACTTTCGTTCTGGTATGACTTCCACGATGGTGTGTTCGATTGCAGTGCCTTCTATCTTATGTTATTGGGCCGTGACGGGACTCCTGAGGAGAATGGCGGTTCTTGGGGTCAGGGTGACAGTGTTATATCCTGTGAGCCTTACTTTTTCAGTATGGCTCTCTTGCAAAGCGATGAGGTCGGGTTGATTTACTTTTATATATTCTTGTAGATTTGCCAGTCGGGGTCTGTACGATCTGCAGTTCCAATGCCAAATGCGGAAAGTCGATTGCGGAATCGGAATCTCGTTGTTAGAGCCTGCCATCTTCATGATTGGCCAGTGCGTTTGCTTGCTCGCCTTCGGGAGAGTTTGAGTGAGAATCTTTCGCTTTCTGGGAGCGTGGTTTTTTCCTTCCATGGCAGTCTTGGCAGTCCAAGTTCAGCGTGACTAATGCAGTTGTTCTTGACATGAGCCATGAAATTGGTGAGTTGCGACTTGAGTTCGTTGATTTGGGCTGTATGAGTGTCCATCCTGCGGCTGAGCGTCGTGAACGTATCGCCGATTTGGGCGGTGATGGGCTCCAACTTCGTTTGCACGAGTGCCTCGAGCCGGGACTCGACTACTGCTGCGCGAATGGGCGCTGCTATCTCCGTGAGCTGCGATTCGACAAGGGCGGCGACTTTCGTTTCGATGATGGAGATTATCTTGGCCTCCATGACAGCTTCAATTTCTTGTGTAGTGAACTTTGTGGCTAGTTGTTTAGCTTGGCGCTGTTCTTGGCATAATCGAGTGAGCTTCTCTATGCTTTCATTCTGCATCTGGATAATCTTTTCCTGTTCTCTGCATAATTTTTCGAGCTTATCGACAACTGCACCTTGGCTTTGGAGCTGTTCACGCTGGCTTTGCAAAGCCTTCTGCTGGTTCAAAACCCTGTTTTCGAGAGCCTTATATGCTGTGGTCTCAGCAGATGAAGAGTCTGAGGTGTTCTCGTTGTGCGGTGAACTTGATAATTCTCGTGTTGCATCAGCATAGCTGACGCGCTGGGCGGAGCGCGAGCGGGACCTTGTTCGAGACGTGGAGCGCGACCGCAGGATAGACCTAGACCTGCTTCGGCTGGGCTTGCTTCGTTGTGCGCCGCTGGCGCTGCTACAGGGTTTGTCCAGCTCGGGGACGTCCTGGCTACGTGAACTACAGCCATTCTCTCGGGCTTCGCCTTGTCGAGTTGTTGTTGTCGCACTTGGTAAGGTGGTGGGTTTGGTCGTAGCTTCTTCTTGCACTCCTTTTCGGCGTTCTCATGTGCTTGTCCGCATATTTTGCACTTGGGTAGACAGTCGTGATCTTCAGTAACTGCGCCTTGTCCGCACTTGTAACAGAAGTCTTCTCTGGGCCTGGGCTCGTCTTCGTTGCTCGTCTTCGTTGCTCTCTGTCTCGTGTCTTACTTTGCGCTGTTAGCACAATTTAAAAAAACTGGGACAGATGTCCTGTCGGTGTCCAATGTCACCACACTTGCGGCAGTACTGTACAGACTTTCGATAGGGTTTACAGCGGTAGTCGCCACTTTGGTAGGTGACATAGTACGCGACGTGCGGTCCGTCGAAAGTGATGACTGCGGTGGAAGGCCGACCAAGCATGCGAGCTCCAAGAACTGTGTATCTTGAGTCCACTCTGAGGCCAGCTACGATTTCGGCACTGCTTGTACCTGGGAGGAGTCCGTAGATGACACCTCTGCATACGTCATCGGGATGTCTCACGTGAGTGTTCACACTGAAAATGGTACCTCCTAACTGGATGGCAGTAATGCTTCTGAGTTCGGTTGCGCGTTCCGTGTCGGCGGTACTCGCAATGATGATGTTTTCAACGCTCTGCATCTGCACTCGAACGTTGTCGTAGAAATCCTGTTGTGTGAGGCCGCTTGATCGTCCGATAGCATGGGTGATTGCTGTTAGGCTCCATTTCGATAAGTCCAGTCCAGCTTGTGGCCTGTAGACGATTTTAAAGTCGTCCGTTGGGAAAGGCGGCATCTTCAAGTTGCGTTGCTTTGACGGTTTTTGCGTGGGCATGTGCTCTTTTTCTGGCTGTTCTTTGGATGCTTGAATCGGTTCCGACGCTCGTTTTGCCTTGCGTCCGACTTGCAGCCATTCTATATGCTCCTTCCCGATTGTTTTGCCGCTGTTTACATCATAGGTCCATGCTGATGCGGTAGCAGGGGTCTCAGCGTTTACCTCGGTTTGCATTGATGTTGGTTCATCTTGTGGTCCGGTAGAAGCCATCTGCTTGCTTGGAAGGTCTACGTGTCGGATAGCAAGTTGCGTTTCCCTCTAATAATGGATGGATGGAAAAACTTCATTTCGTCAGAAAACAGTTGGGGACGATTCCGTGTTAGATGGCCATCAACCCAAGGTTGACGGCGACCTGTGTGGCCCACTCCACGACCCTTGTCTGGACGACTGGGTCTGAGCTGGTCAACACGGCCTCCCACTGCTCGAGAGAGGGATCACGCATAATATCCGCCGGTGGCGGCACCATGCTACATCCCCACAGTATATGGTCATAACTTGCCACTGCCTGGCACCATTTGCATTGTGGCTTAATCTCCTCCGGGTATATTTTGCTGAACACGTATGGGTTGGGAAAAGATCGCGTCTGCAGTTTTCTCCAGACGCATTCCTGCGCCTTGGTCAACCGCTTGTGCGGGGGCGGATAAAGCCTACGCTCTAGTTTATAATGATTAGTGATGTCGTGAAAGGACACCAGCCCATCTCTCGCGGATCTCCCCGGAACGGGCGGCTCACCTGCTCGGCTGACGAAACCTCGAGCATTCAGGTGAGCCGCCTCGTTCCCAGGGTTTCCAGAGTGTGCTGGTACCCAGACAATTTGTATTTCCCGAATTTCTCGCCCTGCGGCTCGGTGCAGCAGTCGTGCGGCGGTGCCCGATATTCTGCCCCTCGCCAGATTTCGAATGGCTGTTTTCGAATCACTTAGAATCAGGTCAGACTGAGAATTAGTAATAGCTAGCGCTATTGCCGCTTCCTCAGCAGTTTCTGAGGAGCGGGTTTTGACTGATCCAGAGGCGACCGAGCGTCCCCGCCTGTCCACCACCACAATCGCAAATGCATCCTTGTCCTTATATTCCGCGACGTCTGTATAGACCGCCGATTTGTACTCCCCATATTGAAGATGTAAATTTCTGGCTCTTGCCTGCCTGTGTCCCTCATGGTGGATCGGATGCATGTTCTTGGGCAAAGGCTTTATGTACAAGGTCTTGTGTAATTCTCGCCGCACCTGAGTTTTAGTGTCATCAGCGGGAGCCTCGGCGCCAACGCCAATCCTTTTCAATATATCCCTGCCAGTTTCCGTTGTCGAAAGCCTAGCGTGCTGCATCACCAGGTGCGCCTCCCGTAGTTCTTCCAGGGTGTTGTGCACCCCTAATCTTAGTAGCCTGTCTGTTGACGCATTGTTAGGAAGCCCAAGGGCTGCCTTGTAAGCCTGCCTAATCATAGCCTCGACCTTGCCTTTTTCTGTGGTATCCAATTTCATGTAAGGTGTCGCATAAGCAATCCTGCTGAGCACAAACGCCTGTACCAGCTTACAGAGATTCTTTTCTTTTATCCCGCTCTTACGGTTAGCGATTCGCCTGATTAGCCTTACGGTAGCGTTGACCGTGTTCTTAAGCTTTTCAAGGGCCACCGTATTTTTCCTGTTAGTCTGTAAATATAGGCCCAGGATTCTGATCGTTTGGGCTTCGGCGACCGGCATACCCCCCACTTTTACCTCCAGCGGTGGTGGCGGAATATAGTGCCTCGCATGTGGACCTCGTGGTTTGTCCCGAACCACAAAGAGCTCGGACTTGGGCTGAGAGCATGAGAGTCCCGCATCTCCTGCGAGCTCTTCTACAATATTGACTGCCTGTTGTAGTGTTTCCTCCAACTGCGCGTCGCTACCCCTGGTCACCCATAGAGTAATATCATCCGCATAAAATGTCTGCTTCAGTCCCGGTATCTCTTCCAGCCTCGGCGGTATCTAAATCAAAGCGAGGTTAAACAGGAACGGCGACAAAACTGAACGCTGTGGCGTCCCCTTGCCCCCCATCGGGAAAGAAACCGATTTGATTTCTCCAACTGCAATCTCCGCAGTCCTGCTCTCCAAGAATGATCTGATGTAGCGGAAGGTTCTGGCCCCTGGGCTAACGTCCGATAGGTTGTTTAATATTGCCTCATGGGAAACACCGTCAAAAGCCTTATTCAGGTCGAGCCCCAATATAGCTTTGGTGCCCGTGCCGTTCCCGGGATCGACTACGTCATGTTTCAGCTGTAACATGACGTCCTGCGTAGACAAATTGGCCCTGAAACCAATCATAGTGGCGGGAAAGATCGCCTTGTCCTCCGCATAACCCTGAAGCCTGTTTAAAACCACGTGCTCCATCAATTTGCCCACGCATGATGTCAGCGAGATCGGGCGCAGGTTCTCCACACAGAGCTTCTTGCCTCGCTTAGGAATAAATATAATCCTAGCATGCTTCCATTGCGCTGGGATCTCCCCTGCCGCCCAATACTTGTTCATCAAGTCCGTGAGCGCCCCCACCGATTTGAAATCCAGGTTCCTCAGCATTTTATTAGTAACCCCGTCCGGGCCCGCGGCTGACGTAGTGCGGAGCTGCCCCATGGCAAACTCCACCTCCGCCACCGTAAAGTCTTCATCTAGTTCTGAGTTTTCCGCCCCCGAATAGTGTGGTAAGCAACCATCTACTCCTCTGGTTATGTATCGATCCCGGAGTTCTTGTATAAATTCTCCAATCGTGCCTTGATACTGATGCACTAACCGAGTCATTTGTCCCCTTTGTGCCGACTTGGTTGCCGCCGGATCCAAAAGGTGCCTCAACAACTGCCATGTCTTTTTGCATCCAAACTGACCATTCATTCGATCACAAATCTGTCCCCACTGCTTGCACTGGAAGTCCAATGTGTAGGTTTCAATTTGGCGTTCTAGCTTGGCCATCCTTCTGCGAAGGACGCCATTATGTTTCTGCTTCTTCCACCTTTTCAGGAGACTCGCGTGCGCTTCCCACATGTGCAACAGCCTAGAGTCTGTAGTAAACTCCTCTTCCTCGATTGGCACTTCTACCGTGGTACTCTTTACATGCTGCTTGAGCGCCTCAACCCAAGCGTCCAAGTCTTCAATTTCCCCGTTCACCGTGTCTGCCCTGGTTTTCCTAAATCTGTCCCAATCCGTAACTTTATGGCATTTCACTTTGTCTTTATGCTTCGAAGCACTAAACGTCGCGGAAAGGATATAGTGATCACTTCCTAGCGTTTGTCCCGTGTTAACCCACTTTGCATTACTGATACCCTTGAGAAACGTAAGGTCCGGAGAAGTATCCATGCTAATGCTGTTGCCTATCCTCGTATGATCTTGCGGGTTGTTTAAGAGCGTCCACCGCAGATCCCTGGCAACTTGCCAAAGCCGATTGCCCTTTGAGCTGGCTCGGATGTAACCCCACTCTGGGTGAGGCGCATTGAAATCCCCCACCACTATAAGCTGAGCACTAGCCGCTAACCGTTGAGTTTGAATCAGGAGCGGTGGCAAGCCCAATCCCTTATCTTTTGGAGAACAATATACATTAAGTACAAACAGACTCTTCTCATCCTTTCGTTTGGGCACAATCTCTAGCAGTACGTAGTCTTCCCTGCTGCTATGTACGGTATGCTGAATGGCGGTGGTGTTGCGATGGACTAACACTGCGGTAAAGACGCGCGATACGCCCCTTGGATCAATCTCTTGCGGTGTAAACGCCTTAAATCCGGGTAATTTCACGGAACCACTAGCTTCCTGTAAGGCTATTATGTCCGGCTTACTATCCAGATTTTGTACGTGTAACTGCAGGTTACCCCGCTTGCGACGGAAGCCCCTGCAGTTCCACTGCCAAACCTCAATTTGTTGGCGAGGGGCCATGATGAGGCAACAGGTTGTCCAATGTTGGCGCTTGGCCAACTACGGGGGGCAGTCTTGCCTCCAATAAAGTATGGAGCTGCTGAAACATGCCCATAACCTGGGTTTTGGAAGCCCTGAATTCACTGGCGAGGGTGCCAAGACGCTCCTCTATTTTGTCGAGTCTAGCTTCGATTTTGTCGACCCGAGCCTCCAACCTATCCTGTCTTTCCCCCTGTTTTCCTACTTTCTCCGCAAGGTTAGTTACGTCTGCCTTAAGACTAGTGACCTTAACAACCGGCTGTGGCATGTCTACCGTCGATGTTTCGGCTAACCTTTTTGCATTAACTCCCTCATCTGCCGGCAGCGGCCTCTTGACTGGCCCCCTATTCTCAACTTCCATAGCCGCACTCTCCTGTACGCGTGCAGACGCCGCTTGCGTCGCTTTCTGTAGGCCCTGTACTGCTGGTGCCTGTACCCCTTGTCGTTGGCCGCTTTTAAGAGCGCGTTCCATCTCTGCAATTCTAGCTTCCATTTTTTTAATCAAATCGCCCTGCTGCTGAACCAGCGTTTCGAATTCCCTCTCTCGAGCAGTTTCATTTTGGGAGCCCGCGTTTGACAAGCTCACCTTTTTGGTCGTGTTGCGTGCGTTTCTGTCAGGACTGGAAACTCGTCCGCTCTCTTCACCACCCACGCCTCCTGGCAATGGTGGGAACGAACTCGACCGGTCCCTGCTCTTGCTTGTGCCTCTTTTACCACTCGATGACCGCTCCTTGGCCCTCGAGTGCCGCTCATCCTTGCCAGCTTGGTTTGCACGTTCGATGCTCTGCTGCCGACCTGTCGGTGGCTTGCGGACAAGAAGAAACTTGCAGTTCCGGCTCCCTGCGTGATGCGCGCCATGGCACACGATGCAGTCGGGCGTGCACGTCAGCGGCTCTCCTTCTGGTGGGGCAGGATGGTCCTTCCCACAACGATGGCATAAGTTAGTCTTCGGACGATAGCAAACGTCCGCTCGATGTCCAACTCGTCTGCAGTTGTGGCAGGTCTCGACTAAATTTCTATACGGAATCGCAGCGTACAGACAGTTCCAGTAAGTGACCTGCCGGGGTACACGCTTACCCCCGAACGTGATCTGAATTGCCTTCGACTTGCCCAGAGGTCGCGCATCCAGAATTTCCATGCCTTCATTCTTCTTCAGGAATCCCGCCCGGACTTCTTCCACTGGGCATCCATCATAAGCATTGTAAATGACTCCCCGCACGGAGTTCCCAACGGCGCCGCGTACGCCGAAACCGGAAGGTAATGATCGCCCAGCTTGAGCGTCTTCACAGTCGCATATGCCCCACTGCGATTCATACACGGCGTGCTCACCGTCAACGTGTTGTTCGTCCCATTAACCCGCACAAGGTCCTCTTCCGCTGCAGTCACACTCGTCAGACGCGCTGCTGCTCTCAGTGCACATCCGAGTTCCCTCGCTGTCACCACACTCAAGTCCCAGTTCTGGGGCCTATACACAACCTTGAAATCTGTGGCTGGCATCTTCAGAAACGGTCCTCGTTTCTTCCACACCGGCGCCTTCCCCCGTTTCGCTTGTTCCGCTCCGTGCGTCTTGCGCCCATCGCTGCCTGCCTGCGTCTCGCAAGGCGTATTCTTGGCGTTGTCGCCATATAGAGACTTCTTAAATCGATCTTGTGCCTTCAGAACTGGGGCCCACTCTCCCGCCTCGAACTCTTCGGGCGTTATAGTCTCACCTTCAACTGCGTATTGCATCATCTTCAGCCTCGCAAGGCCCACGGCCACCAAGCATAAACCCGACGCCTGGTGTCACGGCACCGGCTCGGCCTAGAGGATAGGCCTAGCCTTGCCGCCGCGGGGTTGAGAGGAAAATCTTGAAAAACCTCTCAAAAGGTGGCAAACTTGCTTACGAGTGGCGTCCGCAGGTACAGGGCAGCTTCCTGAAGACGAGCCAACCAACAGCAAGTCCAAAGAAAAAGGCGTCCGCCGAAACTCGGTCACTGGGCCGGAGCCCATGCGAAGCACGTCCGCACAGCGTCTCGCTCCGGCGTCTCCCCCCCCCCCTCTAATAAGGTTTCCTGGTCGAGAGAGGAACGCGATGCTCCCTCCCAGGCGCCGCGCAGTTTCGACACGGGCACACAGGCGAGAGACGCGGGTACCCGCGCGTTCGGCGGGTGCACATGCAAAGTGGACCCCAGGTGTGAGACGCGTCCGCGCGTTCGTAGGACGGTCCCAGCGTAAGGGTTAGCAGGGTGGACCGCAGCGTCGAGATGCTAACAGTTGACCACGTCGCCGCACCGAACCCGCCAGCACATTCCTAGCGTAAGAAGAGAGTGGACGAAATGCACAGAAACAGGAACTTTTCAAGTCTGAATTTGCATATGAATATGTTCCAGATGTTTGAGAACGTACCGACCTTACAGCTGCGTTAGACGAGCGGCCTCATTAAACCGAAACCGATGGCTAAAATGATCAAGACATGTGCAGGGAAAATCGGCTCTCTGAGGGCTGCGTTCGTTGCATTGAAGCGCATTCCGTCCATATTATTAGCGTCGAGTGTGTTTGAAAGCCTCGTCATGACATGATGGCGCTGCAGAACAAGAACCGGAAACAGGGGGCGCGCTTCTCGCCGAGATGCCGCTACTCAGCGGCCGCTGAAGTGGATAGTTCATTACGTGGACACATGGAGAAGAGCTCCTGCGGCGAAGTGCTGTATTTTATTTCCAGACACCCCATTCGAATTAAAAGAAAAGACTAACGGCGGCGCGCCGCAGTTATTGCGTGGCGGCGGCGGCGGCGGCGCACACCTCTACCACTGAGACGCGACCGCGTGAGCGAAGTGGGCGCCGGGCGAAGCGCAGTTCGGCGAAAACGGAACTTTTGAACCACGCGCGCCTTTCCCCATGGCAACGCCAAATAGGTTTTTTTTCCCCATGAATCAAACAGGAACGAACAAGGAGCATTCTATTACGTCTCTTGATGCACGGAAGGTTCTTTTTTTATTGTGGCTAGTTTGACTACTTGTGATAATTGTATTCAGACTCTCCCACGTAATCGGGATCACTTCGAAAATGTCCCACTCGTGACGCTCATCGTGTCATACATTTAGCTTAATTTCTCGGTAAGTAGGGCACTGCTGTTGATAATACTGCCGTTTTAGACGTTGTCATACATTGAACTTTCACTCTGACATGAATTGTTATTTGCCTTTAGTGTCCCTTTAAGTCAGCCTTCACGAAGTCGTGTGACCACAAAATGAGTGATAGCTTTAACGCATAGGTTACGCGTCCTTTAGATGTAGGGTATCCTCGTGATGCAGTGGCCACTGTCGCTGAACGTTTAAAGAAGTCCATTATGTTAAGTCCGAATATGGTTGCAGAAAGCGATACGAAGAAACGTGTCGTAGGTATACCGTACATTCATTGCGTATCTCACCGGCTAAAAAAAGTAGGAAATAGATACGGCGTTAATGTTGTTTTCACGGCTGCCAATAAGCTAGGTAAGATTTGTGCCACTGTGCAAAGCAAGAATGAGCGAGTAAAAGACAAGAAGCGGACCAATATTTGTTTCGTAAAACACACCAACAAATTCACTGATTGCCGTACAAGTGTGGTGTATAAGGTCCCTTTCAGCTGCGGCTGCTTCTACGTGGGACAGACGGGTCGATGTATTAACCAGAGATTGTTGGAACATAAGAGATCGCTAACAGGTCGCCCAGCTTCTAATATATCTTTACATTGTCGAGAGTGTAAGTGCACGCCGAAATTCGATGAATGCGCAGTGTTGTACCGGCATAGAAATGAAGAAACGCGGCTGATGATTGAAGCATGGCATATCGAGAATAGTGGTAGCGCATGCATGAGGCAGCCGTCGATTGAATTGAATAAAGAGGATATAATTGCCTCAACAGTTATTTTCCACGCAGACCCCCACGCGTGGCGGATTGATAGGTTAGCCTATTGCATGGGCATGCGCAGATAAGTTTTCGTGCCTTCTTTCTTTTCCGCGGTTGTGCGTCTCTTCAGTTGTTAGTCAACGTTTGTGCTGTCCTGACTGCTTTCTTGTGTCCGTGCTTCCATGCCCTGTCTTTTTAGAATGAAGACATTTGAAAGTTGTGAGCGACCACCACGTCTTGCGTTGTCTAGCTCACTTGAAAGACCCTTCAGGTCGCCTGGCACGGTGGAGTCTGCGACTTGAGGAATTCGACATTACCGTAGTTTACAGGTTCGGACGAAAGCACTCTGACGCCGACTGCTTGTCTCGCGCCCTCCGTCGACCCGCCGCCGGTGGACGACCAGTACGATGACTGCTTCTTGGGAGCCATAAGTGCCGAAGGGTAGCGAATTGGGCGAGTTGGAAAATGCTCATGATGGTTAGCGCAAACGAAACACGGATGAAAAGAAGAAAAAACGACGACACAAGCGCTATCTAACAAATGAATGTTTATTGGAAAATTCACAAATATATATGACTAAGAAAGAGAAAAACAACAAACCCGCACATGCGCCAAAGATAATTGACAGATAAAAACGTGTCTGCTAGCAGGCATTTGAGATGATCAGAAATAAAGACACGTGCGTGAGTTCCCCTTCTATAGCTTTGATTGATGAGGAAATGACTTTCCTGGAAAGGGCGTAGTTTTGTTAGCAGACACGTTTTTACCTGCCAATTATCTTTGGCGCATGTGCGGGTTTGTTGTTTTTCTCTTTCTTCGTCATATATATT
This sequence comes from Rhipicephalus sanguineus, assembly GCF_013339695.2. NCBI lineage: Eukaryota > Metazoa > Arthropoda > Arachnida > Ixodida > Ixodidae > Rhipicephalus > Rhipicephalus sanguineus. The sequence continues at coordinate 197,448,107 of NC_051179.1, forward strand.
TGTGACTTTTCCAATGAACATTCAGTTGTTAGATAGCGCTTGTGTCGTCGTTTTTTCTTCTTTTCGTCCGTGTTTCGTTTGCGCTAACCATCATGACCATAAGTGCCGACGACTTCGCTGCCCGACAGCAAGACGACCCGGGGCCTTGTGGAGTACTCAGGGGCCTTGTGGAGTACCTAGAGGGCAGGACCGACGTTGTTCCGAAGGTTTTCAAGCGAGAACTCGCGTCGTTCTTCTTGCGAAACAGCGTTCTCCTAAAGAAGAACTTCTTGCCCTTTCGGGCCCACTACCTCCTCGTGGTGCCTTCAGCATTGCGAACAGAGGTCCTCCAGGCTCTGCACGACGACCCGTAGTGGGTGACGTCAGCAGCGATATGTGGATAGTAGTACTTTTCCTGTATTCTCGCGAGCGTGCGGGAAACACCGAGGTGTCCAGCCGTCGGGTCTTCGTGTAAAGGTCCCAGAACCTTTGGACGTAATGCCGACGGTACTACGAGGAGGTAATTGGCCCGGAGTGGCGAGAAGTTTTTCTTTAGGGGAACACCATTCCGCAAGAAAAGGACATCAGTCCTCGCTTGAATCCCTTTGGAACAACGGTGGCCTTGCCCTCGAGGTATTCCAGAAGGCCGTTGAGTTCCGGGTGGGCTCGCTGATGTTCGGCGAAATAGCACTTAAGGTTCCCAAGAAGTAGTCACCATCCTGGTCATCGTGTGGCGGTGGGTCAATGGAGGCACGGGACAGGCAGTCGGCGTCGGAGTGCTTTCGTCCGGACTTGTAAACGATGGTAATTCCGAATTCCTGAAGTCGCAGACTCCACCGTGCGAGCCGACCCGAAGGGTCCTTCAAGTTAGCAACACCAGGCGTGGTGGTCGCTCACAACTTTGAAAGGCCTGCCGTAAAGATAGGGGCGAAACTTTGATGTAGCCCAGAGGATGGCAAGGCACTCTTTTTCTGTTGTGGAATAGTTAGCTTCCGCCTTTAATAGCGACAGGCTAGCATAACTGGCAACACTTTCTAGTCCGTCAGTCCTCTGCACTAGGAGGCTCCGAGTCCTAGCTGCTTGCGTCGGTGTGGATTTTCGTGTAGGCGTATTCGTCGAAGTGCACAAGTATCGGCGGCGTCTGCAGGCGCCGTTTCAGTTCTTCAAATGCTCTGACTTGTGCCGTTCCCCACTTGAATTCCACGTCGGTTTTCGTGAGGTGCGATAGCGGTTCGGCGATCCGTGAAAATCCTTTGATGAAACGTCTGTAATAGGCGAACAGGCCGAAAATCGGCGTACGGCCTTCTTTTCAGTGGGCGCGTTGAAGGCAGCGATGGCAGCTGTTTCTCGCTGGTCGGGGCGAGCTCCAGATTTACTGATGACGTGTCGCGAGAACAAGAGCTCCTCGTACGCGAAACGGCACTTTTCTGGCTACAGGGTGAGTCCGGAGGTCTTGATTTCTTGAAGTACAGCTTCAAGGCGCCGGAGGTGTTCGTCGAAGGTTTAGGCAAACACAGCGACGTCGTCCAAGTACACGAGGCAAGTTTGCCACATAAAGCCTCCTAGTACTCTATCCATAATGCGTTGGAAAGTCGCAGGCGCCGAGGAAAGACCGAAGGTCATGACCTTGAACTCGAAGAGGCCGTCTGGTGTTATAAATGCAGTCTTCTCTCGGTCTCTCTCGTCGATTTCGATCTGCCAGTAGTCGGTCTAGAGGTCCATCGATTAAAAGTACTTCGCGCTTTGGAGTCGATCCAGGGCGTCGTCTATACTTGGGAGAGGATACACCTCCTCATTTGTGATTTTATTCAGGCGCGATAATCGACCCAGAAACGTAGGGTTCCATTCTTCCTCTTCACTAACACCACGGGTGACACCCACGGACTCTTGGACGGCTGGATGATGTCGCGTTGCATTTCGTCGACTTGTTTCTTTACGGCCTCACGTTCTCGCGTGGAAACTCTGTACGGGCTCTGGCGGAGTGGCCTGGCACTTTCCTCTGTAATGATGCGATGTTCTGAGACTGGGGTCTGACGAATTGTTGACGACGAAATGCAGTCCTTGTATTGCAAGAGCATGGTTTTGAGCTGCTCTTTCTTATGCTTCGGTAGGCTATGATTGGCGTCGAAACTGGTTCAGGAGCTTGGTTCATCGGAGTAGGCTCGGAAGAATCAGCGAGGGCGAAAGCATTGGTGGCTTCCAGAATTTCTTTGATGTAGGCGACCGTCGTGCCTTTCTTCACGAGTTTATACTCATTGCTGAAATTTGCGAGCATCAATGTTGCTTTACCTCCCCGCAACTCGGCTATTCCTCTTGCGACACGAATATCGCGGTTAATCAACTGGTGCTGGTCGCCTTCAACGACGCCTTCCAGTTCTGCTAATTTCTGAGTGCCGACGGAAATGATGACGCTGGAGCGACGGGGAATGGTGACCTGGTCTTCCAGCACATTTAAGGCGTGCTTCGCTGGTGGCGTGTACGGTTGCAGTACTTTTTCTGTGGATAGCGTTATCAACAATGGATCTCAGGTCGATGACTGCACCACAAGGGCCTAAGAAGTCTATACCAAGTATGAGATGTCTCGAGGAATGCTGTTGAACTACCAATCTTGCAGGATAAATCCGGTTGTTAATAGAGACTCTCGCTGTGCTGATTTCTGCCGGCGTTACTAAATGACCTCCAGCTGTTCGAATTTCGGGGCCTTCCCAGGCGGTCTTGACTTTCTTCCACTTCATGGCGAGCGGTCCACTGATGACATAATAGTCGGCTCCGGTGTCCACGAGAGGTGTGACGCTGTGGCCGTCGATAAGAACCTCGAGGTCGCTAGTTCATCGTTTGCGTTGCGGTTTTGTCGTGGCGTCGGATCACGGCTTCTTTGGTTTGTCCCGCTGTTTCAACGTTGCGCCGTCAGGTATTCTTCGGGCAGCGAAGTTTCGTCGTGAGGGCTCCGTCCAGTTTGTGTCGTGTTCTTAGGGTATCGTCACGGCGTTGTCGTCGGCGGCGGAGGATCTTCGGTAGTTCGTCGTAAAGCAACCACACCTCCATCTGTCGCTGCCCTTAGTTTTCAGGCTACGAGCTAGATGACCGGCCCCGCGTTGGGCCAGTGTATGGTCGGCGTTGGGGAGCGACGTAGCGGCCTGGGCATGGCGCTCGGGAAGGTCCTCGGGGTGTCCATTGCGCTCCTGCGAGATAGTCGGCGATGTCACGCGGCCGTCCACCTTGTTCTGGACGTGTCTTGTTCACGGCAAATCCACGCAGGCCCATCTGACGGTAGTGGCAGCGGCGGTAGGTGTGAGCAGCCTCTCCGCAATGGTAGCAGAGTGGGCGGTGGTCAGAGGCGCGCCAAACGTCGGTCTTCCTCGGGGTGTAGCTCTTGCCGGCAGGCGGGCGGTATGGTGTCGGTGGGGGCGAAGGCGTCTTGCGGCGGTGCGGCGTCTTGGCGTAGGTGTGGAGGAGGGGCATGACGGCGGGCTGCAGAAGCATATGTCATAGCTTGCGGCTGCGGCTCTGCTATCTGAGGGGCGCCCAGTGACTGCTGGATCTCCTGGCGCACGATATCGGCAATGGAATTTAATTGAGGTTGCGATGAAAGTAGACTTTCGCAGCTCATCTTGCACGATTGCTCGGATCGTCTCAACCTGGTCGGTGGTTCCTAGCACTTGAACGTCGTCGTGCTTTTGGCCAGGAAGGCACAGTTGTATTGACGCGTTCGCATCTGAAGCGCAGTCTTGATTTTCGGAGCCTCCGAAGCAAATTCAGCGACCGTCTTCGGCGGGTTCCTTATCAATCCAGCGAAGAGTTCTTGTTTGAGGAACCTGACTTTCTTCTCTTCGGGGATACTTGGGACGGCGTGTCGAAAGAGGCGATTCATCTCTTGCGTGTAGATGGCAATGTTTTCATTGGGCACACGGGTCTCCAGCACATCTGCATCCCGTTCCTTGCGGACCACGCTCGTGAACGTCCTTAGGAACGCCGTCCGAAAGAGATCCCATGTTTTTAGCGCGGATTCTCGGTTCTTGAACGACGTCGTGCGGCGTCTTCTAGGTAGAAGTAGACGTGACGCAGTTTTTCTTCTGAGTCCCAGTTGTTGAAGGTGGCAACTCGGTCGTATGTCTCCAGCCAGCTTCCTGGGTCTTCAATCGATGATCTACGGAAAGTCGGTGGCTCCCTGGGTCGCTGCATTACTACTGTCGCGGTTGACACAGCGGCGGTCATCGTCGCTGTTGTGTTCGTCGCCGTAGTTTCTCGCTTCTCGGGTAGGAGTCCGTGTTCGGGTTGCAAGCCCTATAGCCTGCGGCTAGCTCGCTGTTGCACGAGGTCTCCGATGCCTTCTTCCCGCTGTGGACTTGGTTCCCGGCTTTTTGTAGGTGTCAGGAACATCAAGGAAGCAGCACCTCCACCAGATGTCACGTGGCCCTGACGTCGACGAAGGCAGCAGTCGGCGTGTCCAAGATGAAGCTTTTTATTTGGCCGAACTTGTGGCCTCTAAACGGAAAGTCAAACTACAGCAAAACACACTTTACACTAATAGCGGCAAACAGAGTGTCGGCCGTCGATAAACTGAACCGCGGCAAGGCGCGCCGGCATTTTATAGATGCGGCATCGAACGTTCAAGCCTTATTGCTTGTGGCCGCGTTAGTTCGAGAATATTCTCAACTGTTCGCGTTTGCGCGCTCAAGCCTAGAAGAAGATTCTAACATAATCTGGATGGTTCCCAGGACAGGGCGCGGCTTGCGCAAGGCAGCGGCTACGCGTGCAACGGACTAGTTACATAAAAGTGACGAGAAGCGCGCGTGGCAATACACAACATAGAAGTACCCGCTGACTGCTTCGCATGAAGTCGATTCCTACAACGCATGGGATCTGCCGAATTTTCTTCTTCGGTGTGTGCTCCAATTTAAAAGTTCATAATTAATGCATATAAGTATGAATTCATGAGTGTTTCGCGTGATCTCTACTTGTATCGCTCTATTTGCAGTGAAAATTATGTGCATGCATGTTTATTTGAATTGTCTGGTTTGCGCTATTGTTTTTTTCGCATCGAAAACATGTACATGCATGCCGAACGCGCATTGGGGTAAGAGCCTATGTCAGGCAATATGGCCTTCAGCTCTTACTCCTGTTTCTGTATAAGAAAGAAAGACAATAAATTCACACTTCAAACGTTCACACACCAAGAGGATCTGCCGAATCATAAACCGGGAATGGTGGTGGCAGGCCCGGATCTACGAGGATTGCCTGCGCACGTACTGTGGATGGCACGGCAGAGCTGGATGGCCCCAGCGGTACAAGGAATAGAGCAAAACGAAGGCTAGGGTGGCAGGATTTTTGTGGAACACAATTCGACCTACACTACCACAGAAGAAAACTGCTGCACATCCAGGAACTTGGGAGACGCTGCCTTGGACGATAATGTGAGGAAGGGGCCCGAGCATTGTCTGAAGTTTTGCTTTGAGCCATGGTTGAAACCAGCTGAATTCTTGGCGCTGTTTCTGGTCCAGTCCCAGAGGGTGAAAGGGCTCACTGCGCTGCGGAATGTGTGACTTTCCTTACGTGCAGGAGAGGGGAGCCAGGCTTGAATTTTGAGAATCGGGGGCTTGTGGACCACTTCGTTGAAGGCCACCTGAGATCGTTAGTAGCGGACAAGGAAGGATTTTCGTTGTCATTCCAGAGTGCTTGTTCCTGGAGAAGGCTTCGCGGGCGATCGGAAAGAATCTCAAGAGAATAGGGAAGTGTAGGAGTGTGCTTAACTGGGCTGGTTGGTACATGATTACGGCGAGAGCAAACAGCGCTAAACACGGGACGGAGAAGAAGAACGACAGACACAAGGGCTGAACTGACAACCACTGGTTTATTGCTTAGATATGCAATATATACGGAAGCACTGCGCAGAATAACAACAAAAACACAGTAACTGCGCAATGCGCAAAGAGGGGTGAGAAGTCATCATAATAGAAGCGTCGGCAATACTCGCTGATCAAAGTGGACGATTGGGCCAGTAGGTGATTCGCGATCGACTTTGTGCTTGCTGAAGTGCAAAGTTGAAAGAGACTGCGCCTACAGAACAAGAAAGGAGAGCTTCCAGCCCTTTAGAGTAACCTATTCGTGTATCTGCACCAACAGGATTCAAGACAATCACCTCAGGATATGAGTCAGTCGACTGTGGGGAAAAAAAGAAAAAAAGAAAGAAAAAGAAGAAATGCAATTAGGATAGATAAGTGCCTTTATTAGGCGGGATAGACACCAGATCTAGAGATTATTACACGACACGTCGATCGTATATGTTCTACTATACGTTCATTCCTAACAAAAAAACTAACCAAGTTCACATTTTCTGGTGTACAATATCATCTTTCAACGACTGTATCATTTTTGCACACCCGCTTAGACGGCGCCAAGCTTGCGGCGGCAGCCACATTTCGATAAGAACTAAATGAAAACAAATAACAACTATCTTTAACTTCCTTTTTTTACTCTCATTCCTAATGTTCTCAAGCCTATCCAGTTCTAATTTGAGGTAACGCAAGGAACAAACGAGCATCACCTAAGTGGTACACCAAAGGAAATTTGGTTATTATGCAACCACAATATCCTGTTCGTACCCAAACATAATGGTTCCCGCTACACTCTAAGAAAAGATCGAGTAAAAAGGGCGTCCTATTGTCCCACAACAATAATCGTCATCTGGCTTGCTTGCGTTTCCTTTCTTGAAAACTCGGCGCTGGCCACTTTCCTGCCAAGAATGCTATGTCACGCCGATAGCGCGCATGTCGTTCGGGACCGGAAAGTGCCGGGCGCGCGGCGATAGTGCAAGGAAAGGAAGGCAAAATAAATGACGATTATTGTTGTGGGACAAAAAGACGCCCTTTTTACTCGATCTTTTTCTTAGAGTGTAGCTGAAAAAAGAAACTCGGAAAGCAGCATGCTGCTCCAATATCCCACCGGTACGGCAGCGCAAGAAAACTAAAAAAACAAATAAAAACACGATTCTTTTGATGCATCGCGGGCGCGTCTATAACGGCCAGACATTTGGCATGGCGCGTCTAGAAAAACTGCCAATTCATTGCCAGTCGTCGCCGTCGAGATAACGCCGACAAACAGCGCTCTCTTTTCTGCGCACCGAGGTGAAGCGACAGTCTCGCGGCGTGTGTACTGTTTCCTTTGATTCTCTTTTATTTAGTGCCGTGTCACTGCATACGTCATGGCGGGACTTTTGAATTCTTTAAGGTCGATACGCCACGTGGTGTCGTTCACGCGAACTAGGCCGCTGGTGTCCAGAAAAGCTGCATATGTGTGCGAGAGGAGCTTGACGCCGTATTCCCTGAACCGCTGCAAGAATGCTTCAAAGTTCGCAGTTGGCTTATCGTCCGCATCTGCTATCAGGACGTCGTCTAAGTACGCTTGAACCCCTGGGAGGCCTTGCAGTACCTGCTCAATTGTTCTTTGAAAATTCACAGGTGCCGAGGCTATCCCAAACGGTAGCCTATTATAACAAAAGAGGCCCTTGTGAGTGTTTATGGCCGCTAGCTTGCGCGAATCTTCGTCTAGAAGAATTTGTTTGTAGGCATCCCGTAGATCTAAGATGCTGAACTGCTGCCCTCCACGAAGCGTAGCGAAAATGTCGTTCACTACGGGTAGAGGATAACTTTCCATTTCACATACTGGGTTTAGAGTGACTTTGAAATCGCCACAGATGCGGACTGTTCCGTCACGTTTCAGCACTGGCACCACCGGGGTTGCCCATTCTGAATAGGAAACTAGCGTAATAATGCCTTCGGCCACGAGTCGATCAAGCTCGACGGACACTTTGTCTAGCAAAGAAAATGGTATTTTTCTTGCCTTACAGAACCTTGGGGTTGCTCCGTCCTTTATATGAAGCCGTGGTGGTGGTCCCTTGATGGCTCCCAGGCCCTCAGCAAAAAGGTCTGCGTACTGTTGCATCATGGGTGCCGCTGTCCGACTCTCCAGCTTCCCGTCCGATGAGAGTGACGCGATGTGAAGAAGCGGTGCCCCTTGTGTCTCGAGCATCTGTAACAGGTCAAGGCCGCAAAGGCTAGGACCTTCGCAGCCTAACACAACGAGATCGCAGTCAACTGTTGCAGACTTGTTGGAAGTTTGCATTCTAAAAAGACAGGGCGTGCAAACACGGACACAAGAAAGAAGTCAGGACACCACAGGACGTCGTCTGCATTGCATTTGCATGCATGGAAGTTTGCATTTTGACAGCGCCCCGCACTGGTATCTTCCCATGATAGCATGACAGAGTTAATGCAGCTTTACAAAGCGGTGGCCACATATGACGATGGGCTTCGTATATCGCCTTAGGCATTACGCAGACAGGTGAGCCTGTGTCGATTATCATATTCAGTGGCACTCCGTTCCATGTAACCTGTTTGTGTAGGGGCGGTACAAGGCTTCCATTACTCTTCACTGACCATATTTGTAGTGCGTTACCTTCACTTTCCGCGGAACACTCAGTTATCGCGACGGTTCTGTTGGTGGTGGCTGTCCGTGTGGGATACTCGCGCCAAGTGACCTTGTCGCCCACATTTGTAGCACCTGCGCCGTCGTAGTGAGCATTCCCTGGCTTCATGTCCCTGTTTGCCACAGCAGCTGCAGTGCTCCGATAAGTTGCTCTGTTCGCTCCTGCCGATTTCCGGTTGCCTGCTATGCTTCACGTTGAACACCCCAACGGTGTCACCTTGCCCGGTCATTTGTTGCGACCCTAACTCCGCGCTTTCGGCTGCTAGAGCTAGTGCTTCAACTTCTGCCAGCGTCAAGTCCTTTTTGGCTAATAGTTGTTTCTGCAGGTTTTTCGAGCGCACTCCACACACGATGCGGTACCTCAGCATTCGCTCCAACATCGAAGAGAAGTTGCAGTTATGAGGTAGCTTGCGAATCTCGACGATAAACGCCTGCACGGACTCCCCTTCTTGTTGGTTTCTGTAAAAGAACTTGAAGCTTTCCGATATCTCGTTAGGGGACGGATCATAGTGTTCGTTCAAGGTTGAAACAACTTCTTCGTGGCTCAGCGAGCTTGGTTTTCGCGGTGCGATTTTGCTGCAATGGATTTCCACGGTCCTCGATCCTAACGCTGCCACCAACAAGGCCCCTTTCTTCACGTCGTCCGTCACTTCGCTTGCTTCGAAGTAGGCGTCAATCTTGACGGGATACGCTTGCCACTTATTTGTCTCCTCTGCAAAATACGGAAGCTTGAGGGCCATGACTGCGGACGGGCTGATGGGTGTCTTCGTCTCGGTCTCGCAGCTGGCGCCCGGCTTACGCGTATCGTGGGTATTCTCGTCGCCACTGTTGATTGGGAGGCGGCCAGCAGTAAACGAGACAGCAGTAAACGGCTCCAGCAGCAACGAGACACTCGGAGCATGCCAACAGAAAAACAGCGCAGGTTTTATTCACACTCATGAATATATATATATAGGAAACGAAAGGGGAAAGGGAAGGAGGATAAAGATTGCGCACATGCGCACTTGAGAGCTTGGGCCGCGTCGTTCAATGGGTTACCGCAATATGAGTGGCGAATACTTCCGCAATCAGACTCACGCTTTCTTTACGATGCCTGCTCAAAATACTACATGCGCGAAAGTCTGGTGAGCCCCCACAAGCTGCGCAGTGAAGAGTCAAATTGCTCCCCTGCTTCTGGCGAGCATTGTTCTCATGTTCACGGACATGCGTGTTGAGGCATTGACGGGTCTGGCCCATCTACGTTTTCTTGCAGGAGAACGGAACCTTGTACCGTTCTCTTGCAAGACACCCGCAGTACACTTGACAAACTGATGCGCGTGTTTTCTGCTGAAAATGGCCTTTTTGGGTCCTTCCTTATTTACAAGTCTGCAGATGCGGCCTAACTTGTTATGTGCCGAAAACGCTACATTTACTCCTACGCACATTGCAACCTTCTAGATCCCGTGCGTTACACCGTGTACGTATGGGGTGACAATTATTTTGGTCCAGTCACATGGAACCCGCGTGGGTTGCGTTTACCTCCGGCAGGAGTTCAACAGCAACTCCACAAGGTCTTTTAAAATCATGGTGGGAAATCCAGCGTCGGTTAGTCTTCTTATTTGAGTGTCATCCCATACGTACACGGCGTATCGCACGGAGATGAAGAAGGTGGCAGTGCGCGTAGGAGTACCTGTAGCGTTTTTGGCATATAACATGTTAGGCCGAATCTGCAGACTTTTAATAAAAAAGGACCCAAAAAGGTCCTAGCGCAGCACAAATCACGTGCATCAGTTTGTGAAATGAATGTGGGTGTCGTGTACGAGGTGCCGTTTTCCTTCAAGAAAACGTACAGTCGAGCGCGATTTGAAGGTTATCGCGCGAGCGTCGACCAAGAACTACAACAGCGCCACGACCCAGAATCCTCTTTCGAGGAGAGGCAGGTATCAGGCAAGCTTCACTCGCTCGTTTTGCTGTTCCTTAAGCTGCGATCACTCCCGTCTGAGGAAGGGGCATTTTCATTTCTTCGTTTCTATGAGGACGCGATATATTTTATGCAACTTAGGAAGTCGTTCAGATCACGCAGTGCCAAGCACCAGCTTTAGCATCTCTTCCACCAATTTCGTTTTACTCCGCAGAGATTAGAGCCAACGAAGTATACGCTTGATCACAGAGAATGGCAAGCTTAATATGGAGAGAACGGGTCAAGAGTCCGTCGTAGGAGTGATCGTTGTAGCATGTAACAGTCAACCAGGGAGAGAACAATGCAAAATCTTGATTTTAACTGTTCCGAAACGCGCCGCTATATGCCTGGGACGCTAAGCCCGACGATGCTCGCGCGATATCCTTCAAATCGCGCTCGACTGTACATCGGCTAGACCGGTCAATGCCTCAACACGCGCATCCGCCAACACGACAACATTCTTCGCTAGAAGCAGGGGAGCAATTCGACTTTTCACTGTGCAGTTTGTGGGTGCTCACCAGACTTTCGCACATGTAGTATTTTGAGCAGGCATTGTAAGGAAAGCGTGCGTCTGATTGCGGAAGCATTCGCCATTCACAAAAAAAAGTTCATGTGTCATCATGGCGTCTATATTGTTAATGAAAATAGAAATTACGTACCTAGAATGCGCTCCTTAGGCTTGCGATTAGAGAGGTTGTAATCACGACTAAAAAGACACTTCCATCATATTTGTGTAGACTTTATTTCGTGGTAAGCTGTTTTTTGTGCCTATATATTGCCTTGGTGCAATAAAAAAAGACGTTGTTAGTCAGCGCTGGCGTCGTTCGTGTTCTCTTCGTCCCTGTTGTACGCGCTGTCGTTCACTTCAAACTATGAAACACAAAAATCGTATACTCTCGCAGTTTATTTCTTTGGTAAAACAAGGTTTATCGAACTTGTGCTCCGCGATAAGTTGTACGAAAATACACGTGGCGAAGAAGCAGCCAACAGAGCGACGTGCAAAGATGAGCGCCGGCGAAAGAAAGCCAATGCCGCGCCATTTTAACACGAAAGTGTTTTATGCCAGAGTCAACCACGGCTCCAATGACGCATTACCGTCACGGATATGACGTTGCAAAATATCAAGACTAACATATGGCAAAGAAAAAACTAGAAGAAAAAGTTCCGTCACCTGGAATCGAAGTTACGACCTCTCGATCCCCAGCGCGCAGCGCTAAACGACTCCGCCAGAAACGGCACGTTCTTCGCCATACTAACGGCGTGCTATTTATATACACCATTTGCCAGTGGCGGTACTCTGAGATGAAGAAGAAGAATGTTTTTATTTTCATTGAAATGATTTACAAAAATTGCTGCGAGAACATCCGGATCCGTAGCCGATATGGCTTGTTAAGGATCCGTTAAAGACATTGCATAATGTGGTCTATTTAGCGAGTACAATGTTGATATATAAGATTCATTCACAAATCACATTTTACAATACGATCATGCAAAAAAAAAAGAACAGAATCAATGTGTATGTACACAGAGTTATTAGTTCGATATCAATATGGTGACTGGTAACTCCCCGATAGGAAGAGTTTCCTGAGTGATTGCGTCATATTTGGCAGGCATTTTATTAGGGTAGGGATACTGTTCCCCATGTTTGCACCAACAAAGGATACTGTTCGACGGCCGTAAACATTGTGGACTATCGGCAGGTTAAGATTTAGTTGTTCCGCCTGTCGAGTGTGACACCTAGGTTTTATTAAGACTGATGAGTGAAGGGGCACGTTTTTATTCATTATCTTGTGTACTAATGTTGCGCTTTTGTATTGTCTAGCCATATTAAAAGGCATTATGTTGAGATTTCTGAAAATTTCAGTCGATGGTGCATTCTTGGGTGCTGATGCAATGGTTCGTACCTCTTTTGCAAAATGTTAACGACGGAGCAATATGAAGCATATGTGTAGCTCCATGATTCGATGCAATAGGTTAGGTGAGAGTGAAAAACGTTAAAGTATAATATACGGAGTGTGTGTAAGTTGACGTAGTTCCTAGCTTTAAACAATGTAAAGCATGCAAAGCTCAGTTTTCTAGACATATTGTCTATATGTGATGTCCAGTGGAATGAAGGGTCTAGAGTCACGCCAAGGTAAGTATACGCGTTTACCTTGTCAATGCGTGTTTCCCCTATGTAGAGACCACATGGTTCAGGTATCACTTTCCGGTTAGAGGCGAAAACAACGTACTTGGTTTTTTTGTGTTTAATAATAAATTGTTTCGTTTAAACCACTGAGAAGTTCCTTGCAGTTCTTTATTGGCGAGTGATTCGGATTCCTGAAGGGAGTGACGTGCTATAAGTAAGGCGGTATCATCTGCATATAGAGCTGCTTCCATATGGGTTAAGGATAGAGGGTAATCATTAATAAAGAGGGAGAACAAAATCGGTCCAAGTACTGAACCTTGCGGCACACCTGTTTCAACGAGTTTCCTGTTTGACTTGTTACCGTGTATTTGTACATACTGAGTCCGTTGCGACAAATAACTGCGAAAGAACTGCGAAAGATATTCCTCTAAATCCATAGCGTTCGAGTTTGTTTAGCAATATGCTGTGGTCCACGGAATGAAAAGCTTTTTTTTTATATCTAGGAAGACACCTATGACGAACTGGTTATCGTTTAATGCTCGGTTTACTGTTTCTGCCACAAAGCTTACCGCAGTATCCGTACTGTGTTCTTTTCTAAAGCTATGTTGATTCGGAGTTAGGACACCGTATTTTGTAATAAAGTCCATCATTCTTTTGGCAACAAGCTTCTCAAAAAGAGTGTTCACGCAGGATAAAATCGTTATGGGGCGGTAATTTGCTATGTCGTCAGGGCATTCGCCTTTGTGGAATGGTGTCACCCTCCCTATCTTAAGCTGCTCGGGGTATACGCCTGTCGTGAAGGGCTGGTTGAAAATAACAGCCAGAGGTATGGATAAGGTTTCAATGTTGTCCTTCAGTATTTTAACTGGTATTTCATCATGTCCCATGGCTTTTCTTGATGACATCTGACGTACAACTGCCATAATTTCAGCTTCAGTAATTTCTCGGAAAAAGAAAGTATTCTTGTGAACAGTAGGGAATGGTGAGTTATATCTTGCGTTTTTACAGGTTGCCGACTGCTTTCCTATGGTTACGAAGTAATCATTAAATAGTTCTGCTAGTTCCGTTCCATTACAACCTACTATATTTAAGTTTGGTAAAACAGGTTGTTTGCGCTCCGGATTTGCAACTGCCTTTATTATTTCCTTTGTTTCCTTTATTATTTCCTTTATTTCCTTTATTATTTCCTTTATTATTTCCGCCATATTTCCTTTGCGTTACCGTTAGCTTTCGTGATAAGGTTACTGTAATATTCCTTTTTTCGTTTTCTCATCATCGACAACGACAGATTGCGCGCGTTTCTGTATGATTCTTTATAATAATCGTTATCTCTATTTTGCTTCATTTTGGTCAGCCAATGTTCTCGTAATCTAATAACTTTGAGTATTTCTTCGTTCATCCAAGGGCAAACTGGTGTAGACAGGTACGCTGATCTGCGAGATTTGCACTCTACTTTTATGCATCGTGATTGCAAGAGTGATGAAAAATTTGCGTAGGCTGCGTTCACATCCGTATCGATTGAATCTAAAAATTACGTTTCCTGGATTGCCCGTGTACTCTTTTTGTAATCGATTCTAAATGGCTGTGCGGTACTTCGTTTCGCTGCCTGTAGATAAGCGCCAGAAACATAAATAAAAGTTGGGAAATGGTCTGCCACGTTTTCTGATATCACGCCGGAAGTGATAGCTTCTCTATCAATGTTTGACAAAACGTGGTCAATTGTTGTGGATGACGTTGGTGTAACTCGTGTTGGGGCTAAAATATGATTTATAAAGCCATAACTTAAAGCTAAGTGCTGATACTCCGCGCTGGTTCGTTTGCTTGTGTCTATATTAAAATCGTCACAAAGGACGACTTGCTTTTAGGGGCGAAGCTCCTTAAGGCGGCACCCGTTCGTCCCTCGTAGTCGTAGTAGTCGTAGTGCGTAACCAGTCGTAACGCTAGTACCAGGTCTTGACCTCCAAGGTGGTGCCGGTGGGAGATTTTTCCTGTGCGTTGTTTACCAATAAAAAATTCGCAGCGTGCGCGTTAACTAAAAGCCGAATTATTCTGTCTCTCATTCCCCATTAGCAGCCATTGGCATGTTCCAGTAGGAAACGTTAGTAGAAGTAGAAGTGTAAGTGTTAGCTAAAATCCGACTTCTTCTGTCCCTCATTTCCATTAGCAGCCATTGTTTACCTCCAAGGTAGTGCCTGGTGAGATTTCTCCTGTGCGTGAATAAACAATAAAAATTTTGTTCAAAACGCCGTTGATTGATGAAATAAACCAACGAAAGACGCGAGATGTTTTCTAAAAGCAAAACGAAAGAACGCCAGATGTTTCTAAAGCAAAACGAAAAGACGCCAGCTGCTTAACGAAAGACACCAGATGTTTTCTAAAGCAATGATTTTCTAAACAATGAAAATTCACAGCGTACATGTAAAATTAAAGTGAGCTGCAAGTCGTCATAACTCATCGAACCTTTAGTATAAACGCTCCCGATCTCACGTCGGTGATGATGTACTGGGCAGAATTCACGGAAGATTCACGGTTTACCGATGAACCTCCGAAGCTTCGCCCACTCATCATCATTCACTCCGTGGATATGCTGTGATTTTTTTCTCACTTCTAAAATGTTGTAAAGTATGTTCTAATTTGTTAAGAAACGGCTGAATCTTCGCATCTGGTGGCCTGTACAAGACGCCCACGATGACGTTATTCGGCATTTCAACGAACAACATCTCTAGCTCTCATAAATTTGTTTCCGTATTTTTGTCTAGCTTTTTAAAGGTTATATGCGGTGATATGTACAGCGCCACGCCGCCGCCTCGGGAATGGGACCAGTCTGCGCTGGTGTCGTTCGTGCTCTCATCGTCCTTGTTTTACGTGCTGTCGTTCACTTCAAAGAGTTACCGAAGAACCATGCGCCGTTCCTCTTTACATGACGATGCCTACAGAGACACACGTCCTCGTTGTGTTTGGCGGACCCATTTAGAGTCAAGAATTCTGAAGCAGTGACTCGTTTGTTCATGAGTGCTGCCCCGTGGTCTTCGTCATGGTTCAATGTGGCCGTAGAGGACCTTTTCTCCTTTTTGCCACGGGTTGTTTTGGTAAAGCGCGTGAAGGACTGCATCGAGCTACACAATGAAGAACTCAAGCTCCAAGATAAGTGTGGTGTGTCTGTGGGATTGTTTCTAGAACTAATGCCTGTATTTACCTTCAGCTGTCATCGGGTGGAAAGGACATGTGTACAAGCGCTTGTCTTCGTCCCTCTCTTGTCCAGTGTCAAATTTTGCGCTACATGATCAGTTATGTGTACAACCAAAGGCCAGGAATTTGTATAGGTGCGAGCGTTGCATCTGTATTGAGCGAAATTTTCTTAAGCGCAGTTGATCGCGACCTGGAAATAGCCCTGGATGGGACATTTGCTAAACTGGTCCGGTACGTGGATGATTCCCTCGTGTTGGTAAGTTCTAGCAGATGTGAGGATTCGCGCGTGAATGTGTTGAAAGATTTAGAGGGCGTTGGTGCGTGTCTGCAGTTCACCTTTGAGCTTCCTAACGAGAACTGAATTCGGATTTTGGACATGAAGTTGTTTTTAAATGGATCCCATACTTGTTGGATGAGTAAGGTCGAGATCTGGTACATTAGGCTAAAGCAAAAATCAGTCAAGAAGACGACGGACAAAAAAGAAAAGTGACACACACGATGTGTGTGTCACTTCTCCCCCTTGTCCGCCGTCTTCTTGACCGTTGGATGAATGCACCGAGAAACGTGAAGCTTTTCCTCCACTTTCGTTCTGGGCATTCTAAAGTTGTAAAAAATCACAGCATATCCACGGTGTGAATGATGTTGAGTGGGCGAAGCTGCGGAGGTTCAACGGTAAACCGTGAATCTTCCGTGAATTCTGCCCAGTACATCATCACCGACGTGAGATCGGGCGCATTTATACTAAAGGTTCGATGAGTTATGACGACTTGCAGCTCATTTTAATTTTACATGTACGCTGTGAATTTTCATTGTTTAGAAAACCATTGCTTCAGAAAACATCTGGCGTCTTTCGTTAAGCAGCTGGCGTCTTTGCGTTTTGCTTTAGAAACATCTGGCGTTCTTTCGTTTTGCTTTTAGAAAACATCCGGCGTCTCTCGTTGGTTTATTTCATCAATCAACGGCGTTTTGAACAAAATTTTTATTGTTTAATCACGCACAGGAGAAATCTCACCAGGCACTACCTTGGAGGTAAACAATGGCTGCTAATGGGAATGAGAGACAGAAGAAGTCGGCTTTTAGATGACACTTACACTTCTACTTCTACTAACGTTTCCTACTGGAACATGCCAATGGCTGCTAATGGAGAATGAGAGACAGAAGAATTCGGCTTTTAGTTAACGCGCACGCTGCGAATTTTTTATTGTTCAACAACGCACAGGAAAAATCTCCCACCGGCACCACCTTGGAGGTCAAAGCGTAAGACTGGTTACGCACTACGACTACTACGACTACGACTACGAGGGACGAACGGGTGCCGCCTTAAGGAGCTTCGCCCCTAAAAATTGCTGTAGCAGTGTCATGTATGAAGGCCGCCCTCAAGAACTCTTGTCTGCACAAGATGGAAGAAAGCCTCGAGAGGCAGCTGGTCCGGCTCAGGTTGTCCAATTTTCCAGAGAGCCATTTGGCGAGGCTGGCAAAAGGGTTCTGCAGGACATGGAAGTGGAGGCAAGAGTTTCTGAGCTTGATAGGGGTAGAGTGCACTAGAACAGGGGAGTGCTCGGAACGGCCGCAGCACCATTGTACAGAAAATGAAGCCCAAACAGGGCCAATCCGCTTGTGGCGCTGCGATCGATAGCCTGCAATGTGTCGTTGTTTAAGAGTTGCGCGCGGCTCCGCGCAAGTGGTGCAGGGGTAGCATGTGCGTTTCCCACCTTGTTGAACCATCCACTCGCTGTGATAATAGAAAAAGATTTCTATCTTTAAATGCAGATCCAACACTTTTTTTCTACTCGTTCTTTCCTAAAACAAGAAGAGATTGGAACACCTTAGCACAGGGCTTAGTAAATATAAGAGATGAGGATTTATTTTTTTCTACGTTGTGAAATTGTTCTTGCATTAACAAATGTATATACTACGTGTCTTCAAATTGTACTTGGTGTTCCATACTTATGTTACTTCTGATAATGTTACAGTGATATTTGTATATGTATGTATATATCTTTGTAACGCAGTCCTTTGTTCTCGTTATGTTTCAATTCCCCGTCCTACGTAATGCCTATATGGCGATGTAGGTAATCTGTAAATAAAATAACTAAAAAGGTCTGGGTTCGAATCGCAGCTGCAGATGGTGGGTTTTTATTCTTAGAGTCACCTTTTATAGCTGTATTGGCTGTGTTCATAAAGAACTTCGGTGCATGTCCGCGGACCCCCTTTAATATTGCTGAAATATATTTTGCGGTTCGAGTCGCCAGGGCCACGAAACCATTGTTAGTTTTACGGAAAAAAATTTTCCTTTAGTAAAAAAACTCGGAAGTCTCCACTAAGCAGAACCGTTTTTTGCCAATTGCGCGAAAATGGGATTTTGACGAAGTCCTACAAGATAAATATTGTCACGTGGTCGTGACGTCGACGAAGACAGCAGTCAGCACGTCCGAGATGAAACTGTTTATTTGGCCGAACTTGTGGTGGGAAACTGAAAGTCAAACTACAGCAACACTGGCAGCGGCGAACGGAGCGTCGACCGTCGATCAACTGCTCAAGGCTGGGATGCGCCGTCTTTTATACATCACGCATCGAACTTTCCAGTCTTATCACTGGTTGTCGCGCAAGCACTGGAATAATCTAGACTGTTCGCGTCCTACGTGCAATATTAACAAAACGACCTACTACACTCGCGAAGCTTCTCGAACACGGCGGCGCGGTCAGCGTCGAGCGTTGATAACCGCGCTTGCTGGTCAAACCCGAATACATCAAAATAAAAGAAGAAGCGGGCGTGGCATTACCCCCTCTGAAAAGGCATCGTCCCGATGCTTGCGACAGAACATAGCAGGGAATAAAAGAAAGAAAAAAAGGAACAAATGCATACACAAATGAATTACAATAACAAAGGAAAAAGTAGAGCCCCGGGTTTGCTACCGCGCTAAAAACGGCTTAAAGCGCATGACATGGACGACTTCAGGTCGTGCGCGGCGTCGCTGGCTGTTCGTAATGCCGTCTGGGACGACCTCGTAGTCAAGAGCTCCGAGACGTCGAAGCACCTTGTATGGCCCGAAGTATCGCCGAACAAGTTTTTCACTGAGCCCACGTCGGCGTATTGGCGTCCAGACCCACACACGGTCACCGGGTTGGTACTCCATGTGGCGTCGTCGAAGATTATAGCAACGGCTGTCGGCCCTGTGCAGCCTGCGCCGATCCTTCTTCGGCAGCCCAAGGAGCCGCCAACCTTCCGCGGAACGTCGTTCGAAGACCCGGAAACCTGGCTTGAAACATACGACCGTGTCGCCGCCTTTACCAACTGGAGCAATGAAGAGGTTGGTTCCGCTGCTTCCGCGTTGCGTCGTCAGGTCTACTTCGGTCCGCGATGTTTCGTCGTCAGGGCTCTGTCTGGTTCTCGTCGTGTCCTGAAGGTTTCGTCGTGGCGTCGTCGTCGGCGGCGGAGGATCTTCGGCATGTCGTTGTACAGCAACCGCACCTCCATCGGTTGCTGCCCCTGTTTTCCGGATGCCGGCTACGTGACTGGCCCCGGGTTGGGCCAGTCTATCGTCGGCGTTGGGTAGAGGCGTAGCGGCCTGGCGATGGCGATCGGGAAGGTCCTCGGTGGGTCCATTGCGCTCCTGCCAGATAGTCGGCGATGTCACGTGGTCGTTCACCCTGCTGTGGACGCGGCGCGTCGACGGCGAACCCGCGCAGTCCCAATCAGTCGATACTGGCAGCGGCGTTAGGTGTGGCCGGCTTCTCCGCAGTGGTAGCAGAGTGGACTATGGTCGGGGGCGCGCCAAACGTCGGTCTTCCTCGGCGTGTATCGCTGGCCGGTTAGCGGGCGGTATGACGTTGGTGGTGGCGGCGGTGGTGCCTGGCGGCGGAACAGCTGGGGTGGCGCGGCGTCTTGACGCGGGGGAGGAAGGGGGGGGGGCGTTGCGGCGGGCTGCAGCAGCATAACTCATTGCTTAAAGCTGCGGCGGTGCCGGCTGAGGAACACCCAGTGACTGTTGGATTTCCTCGCGGACAATGTCTGCGATCGAATCCACTTGAGGCTGTGGCGAAGGTAACAGCTTGAGCAACTCCTCCCGCACGATCGCTCGGATGGTTCGGATGGATCGCTCGATCGCTCGGATGGCGCAAGTCGTCGGTGGCTAGTGAGTGCACTTCAGAATAGGTTGCAGACAGCGGCGAGCGGTTGTACTGTTTCGTCCGCATGTCCAGTGTCTTTTCAATGGTCGTAGCCTCGGTGAGGAATTCGGCGACCGTCGTGGGCGGGTTGCGGAGAAGTCCCGCGAGGAGTTCTTGTTTTACACCCCGCATGAGCAGGCGAACTTTTTTTGTCTTCAGCCATCGCAGCGTCGGCCTGACGGAAAAGTCGAGTCATCTGGTGGTGACGTTTTCGTTTGGCAGCTGCACCCGGGTCTCCAGCAAAGAAGCGGCCCTTTCCCTTCGGACGACGCTTGTGAACGTGTGCAAGAATGCGCTTTGGAAAAGATTCCAGGTCTGCAGTGAGGACTCCCGATTCTCAAACCATATTCTTGCCGCGTCTTCGAGGTAGAAGTAGACGTGACGCAGCTTGTCTTCATTGCTCCAGTTGTTAAAGGCGGCGACACAGTCGTATGTTTCAAGCCAGGTTTCCGGGTCTTCGAACGACGTTCCGCGGAAGGTTGGCGGCTCCTTGGATTGCCGAAGAAGGATCGGCGCAGGCTGCACGGGGTGGGTCATCGTCGCTGCGATCGATGTTGGCATCTGCGCCTGCCTGGCCTTTTCGGGGAGGAGGCCGTGCTCTGGCTGCAGTCCCTTCTGCCTGCGGCTTGTTCGACGATCCGGGTTTTCCTTGCCGTCGTCCTCATTGCGGCTTGGGCTTGGGTCAGCACCCCGCGGTGGCGTCCGGATCATGAAGCATCACCTCCGCCAGATGTCACGTCGTCGTGACGTCGACGAAGACAGCAATCAGCACGTCCGAGACGAAACTGTTTATTCGGCCCAACTTGTGGCCGGAAAACTGAAAGTCAAACTACAGCAATACACTGGTAGCGGCGAACAGAGCGTCGACCGCCGATCAACTGCTCATGGCTGGGATGCGCCGTCATTTATACATCACGCATCGAACTTTCCAGTCTTATCACTGGTTGTCGCGCAAGCACTGGAATAATCATAACTACTCGCGTCCTGCGTGCAATCTTAACAAAACGATCGACTACCCTCGCGAAGCTTCTCGAACACTGCGGCGCGGTCAGCGTCGAGCGTTGATAACCGGCCTTGCCGGTCAAAGCCGAATACATCAAAATAAAAGAAGCGGGCGTGGCAATATTTTAGCTGTCGGTCTCAAAATTTTTCTTGACATACCAGGACTAACGTATGTTTACTAAATATTGTTATCTTGTAGTTTTGTTGCTCGTATTTTATGAAAAAAAATTCCCAATATGGCACGTTGCTCAATAACGCTCCTGTTTCAGATTTTTTTTCTTAATGTCTTAATACTCAGAATTTCCAAAATATTCCAGATTGTTGCCATACATTAGTTTAACAATGTTGTTTATTATGATTGCCGAGAATGATGTCAAACGAAAACCAAAAATGCACAAGTCAAGCCATGTCTAAAAAAAAAATCACAGCATATCCACGGAGTGAATGATGATGAGTGGGCGAAGCTGCGGAGGTTCATCGGTAAACCGTGAATCTTCCGTGAATTCTGCCCAGTATATCCTCACCGACGTGAGATCGGGCGCGTTTATACTAAAGGTTCGATGAGTTATGACGACTTGCAGCGCACTTTAATTTTACATGTACGCTGTGAATTTTCATTGTTTAGAAAACCATTGCTTAGAAAACATCTGGCGTCTTTCGTTAAGCAGCTGGCGTCTTTTCGTTTTGCTTTAGAAACATCTGGCGCTCTTTCGTTTTGCTTTTACAAAACATCTGGCGTCTTTTGTTGGTTTATTTCATCAATCAACGGCGTTTTGAACAAAATTTTTATTGTTTAATCACGCACAGGAGAAATCTCACCAGGCACTACCTTGGAGGTAAAGAATGGCTGCTAATGGGAATGAGAGACAGAAGTCGGCTTTTAGCTAACGCTGCGAATTTTTTATTGTTCAACAACGCACAGGAAAAATCTCCCACCGGCACCACCTTGCAGGTCAAAGCGTAAGACTGGTTACATACTGCGCTACGAGAGACGAACGGGTGCCGCTATAAGGAGCTTCGCCCCTAATACAATATTTGAAATGCAATAAAAAAGCCATTTTCGATTTTCTCTAAACGCCCCTGAATGAATGCCCAGTGCGTGGTCTAACTGAATGTGTAAACACATGTGATATTATTTTTGTGAGATCGTAGTTAAAGCCGGCAAAATGCCCAAATTGACGTTCCCGCGCTGCCACTTAAATGAGCGAGCATATAGCTATTGTTGCCATTTTCATGCTTTTTAGGTATTAAATATGTTCTCTCGTGTTCACGAAACATCAAATTGACACAAAAAAAGACGAAGTGTTGCTTTAAAATGCAAATTTGTACATATGCATGTTTTCAACTGAATTATTACTGACATAAAGCTGGACTCAAGGCGTCCTCGTTATGCGTCTTCTGCAACGAAATCGAAACAATAGAGGATTTCTTTTTATTTTGTCGCCGCTATTCTAATCAGAGAAAAGGATCCTTGTAGCTCCATTTCAGAAGTTAGGATTAGCAATAAATGTTCCAATAATTTTATCATTGGGCGGCACTTCGCTAGGTTAAAGCCACAGTGATGTCTGGTCTGATATGTTCTATTACATAAATGAAACAAAAAGATTACTGTGTTAGTCTATTTTTCTCTGTTTTTACACTTGGTTTGAAATCTGTCATTATTTCTCTGAGAAAGCCCAGACGACAGTCTGACCGCTTGCTCGTTAAGCATTTTCATTTATTCGATGTTTTATTTTGAAGCTAAATTTCCAGATTCGTTCAGTAGTCTAGGTATTTACCTGAAGCATCCTGCCGCCCGGTTCTTGGGCTATCCCCCTTTGTGGGTGAGCGCCATCAGGAAGAGGTCATCATTGTCATCATATGCGGGTTTGTAGTCGTCGTAGTATTTTCCTGGCGAAAGCGATTATAGGAAAAAATTACACCATCTCCCGCTAAAGGGGACCATGAGGCAATGCGAAGCCGGAGTACTTGCACGATCGCGTTCCGTTGGCGTTCGTTGGGCATGCTACCGACCTCGCGTCGTGGAACGCGAAGAGGGACGCTACGCGTGTCGTATCTTCCATCTAGCCTGGCCGTTAATTCTCACAGGGCAAGAGGGGAACGCGGTCGACAGGCGGGCGAGAGGGGGGCAGCGTAGGAGAGGAGAGAGAAGGGGAGGGGACGCGCATGCGCTCGAGCTCATCGCGGCGTTGCGCAGGAGAGAATTTCGGCATGTCTAGCCCGCGTTTCAGAGGAAGAGTGGAAAGGGGGAGGGGAGAGGGGAGAGGGTGAGTGGAGAGGGCGTGTGTGGAGAGGGTATGCGCATGCGCAATAAGGGTGGTCACGCCGCACATCACCACCACCACCACCACCACCGGATTGAGCTCCGCCTTAAGATACTTCGCATCTAAAAGTTCGTCTAGATGCACCATCGAGTCGGGTTTTCGCATGCAACAGTTTCTTCAGCCCTAATGCACACATGACGTGAGACAGGCATTGAAGGAAGACTTCGTCCGCACAGGAAGTGTCCTGGAAACGGCACCAACGACCTCCGCCTTCTTGCGCCTGGCGTTGTCGTTTCGTTTATGTTGCGCACGTTTTCGCTCGGCTGTCACCACTTTGAGCTCTTGGACTTAGTTCTGGCCTTTCATGCAATAAGTTATAGGACTCCATGAAATATGGCAAAGTATAGGACAAAAAAGTAGCATCAACGCAAGTTATGGAGTCAATATACCAAGCGTGGAGCTGCTGTGGCGCACGTAGATGAGAGTCAGCTGGAGACTCAAAACGAGCTAGAAAATAAGAGGTCTCCAGCTATTAACCTTGGGAATTTCAGACATATTCAATGTTTCTTTATTATATGGACTTTCAATTCAAATCTTTAAAGCCATTTTTCTCAAAACATCATTTTTTGCATCCTGCACTTACGCAAACAGTGATAACCTTCATTTGGTACACATTCTCGCATACAATTTTGCGTACTATTTCTCTATTGGTTGAGCTGTGCATTCCACCAGAATTATTGAAAACTAGCTGTAACTTTTTGTACTATGGCCAATTTTGTGCAAAACAAAGCTATCGAATATAAACTTTTTCAGCCTTTTTACGATAACTCGCCTTCGCTTAGAGATGGGTTGATCGTGGAGGTTAGATGCACAGGATAGTCTCCTCACTACGTACCTGCAAGTTGCGTTTCACTCGCACCAAACATTTTGTAGTTATGACTGTTGGCGCAACATGCATATTTTTGCACATTCTGAATTTTATAAAATTTGTTTTTACATTTTTAGCAGTTTCATCATTGTAAAGTTTAATTTACATCAGCTTATTAAGACAAAATCACACTTATAAGTTTTGGACTGCAACCGGAAAATTTTTTCTCGAAGGTGGTGACCTACCCTAATTTGTCGTTTCGTGAACACGAGAGGGCATATTGTCACGTGGTCGTGACGTCGACGAAGACAGCAGTCGGCGTTTGCAGGATGAAACTGTTTATTTGGCCGAACTTGTGGCCGGAAAATGAGAACTAGGATTACAGCAATACACGCTTTACAATGATAGCGGCGAACAGGGCGTCGTCCGTCGATCAACTGACAAGCGGCGAAGCGCGTTGGCATTTATGCATGTGCCGCAGAATATTCCAGCGTTATCGCTAGTTGTCGCGCAATCTCTAGAATAAGCTCGAGTGTTCGCGTCTTGCGCGCAATGTTAACAAAATGATCTACAGTAATCGAGAAGCTTCTCGAACAATGAGGCGCGGGTTGCGCTGAGCCTCGCTGACGGTCTTTGTGGGCGAAAACCGAATACAGCGAAAGTGATAATAAGAAACGCGCGTGGCAATGCCCCCCTCTGAAAAAGCATCGTCCCGATGCTTAAAAACAGAACATGAATAGATGCAATACCAAAGAAAACTAATAAAGCAAGCAAACATTAGAGTCCTAAGGTGCGTTAACGAGCATAATATGGTTTAAGGCGCACTACATGCACGACCTCGGGTCGAGCTCGGCGCCTCTGAGAGTTCGTGATGCCGTCGGGGACAACCTCGTAGTCGAGTGCGCCGAGACGTCGAAGTACCCTGTATGGTCCAAAGTATCGTCGAAGAAGCTTCTCGTTCAGTCCGCGTCGTCGTAGATTGGCGTCCAGACCCAGACACGGTCGCCGGGCTGGTACTCCACGAAGCGTCGTCGAAGATTGCAGCGACGGCTGTCGGTGTGCTGCTGGGTCTTGATGCGCAGGCGGGCGAGCTGTCGAGCTTATTCGGCACGTTGTAATTAAGCGGGCGTCGTCGAGATTTTCTTCGTCGTGACGTTGGGTAGCATGGCGTCGAGCGTCGTCGCCGGGCTCCTTCCGTAGACCAACTTGTACGGCGTCATCTGCGTCGTTTCTTGGGCGGCCGTGTTGTAGCGAAGGTCACGTACGGAAGGACGGCGTCCCACGTCTTGTGCTCAACGTCGACGTACATGGCTAGCATGTCGGCGATGGTCCTTATTTAAACGTTCGGTGAGGCCATTGGTCTACGGGTGGTAGGCGGTGGTGCGGCGGTGGTTCGTCCTCGCTGTATTTGAAGATCGCCTGACTTAGGTCCGCAGTAAAGACGGTACCTCTGTCTGTGATGAGGACCTCTGGGGCGCCATGACGCAAGACGATGTTCTCCACGAAGAACTTGGCTACTTCGGCGGCACTGCCTTTGGGCAAGGCTTTTGTCTCGGCGTAGCGGGTGAGGTAGTCAGTTGCTACGACGATCAACTTGTTGCCGGTAGTCGACGTCGGGAACGGCCCCGTAGGTCCATCCCGATTTGCTGCAACGGCCGGTGAGGTGGTTCGATGGTATGCAGAAGTCCCACTGGCCTAGGCGGCGGTGTGTTCCGTCGCTGGCAATCTCGGCAAGTCTTAACGTAGTGGGCGACGTCGGCAGCAAGGCGTGGCCAGTAGTATTTTTCCTGTATTCTCGCGAGCGTGCGGGAAAAGCCGAGGTGGCCAGCCGTCGGGTCGTTGTGCAGGGCCTGCAGAACTGGTCGCAGTGCCGAAGGTACAACGATAAGGTATTTGGCCCGGACCGGAGAGAAGTTCTTCTTTACGAGAACGTCATTTTTCAAGAAAAATGACGCCAATCCACGCCTGAATACTTTCGGAACAACGGCGCTGGTGCCCTTGAGGTATTCCACAAGGCCCCTGAGTTCCGGGTCGGCTTGCTGTCGTTCAGGGAAGTCGTCGGGACTTATGGTTCCGAAGAAGCTGTCATCATCGTGGTCGTCCTGCGGCGGTGCGTCGACGGGGGCACGAGACAGGCAGTGGGCGTCGGAGTGTTTTCTTCCGGACTTGTAAACGACAGTAATGTCGAATTCTTGAAGTCTTAGGGTCCACCGTGCGAGGCGACCTGAAGTGTCCTTCAAGTTGGCTAGCCAACACAAGGCGTGGTGGTCGCTCACAACTTTGAAGGGCCTGCCGTAGAGGTAGGGGCGAAACTTAGACATATCCCAGATGATCGCTAGGCACTTCTTTTCCGTTGTGGAATAGTTACCTTCTGCTTTGGATAAGGGCCGGCTAGCATAACTGATGACCCTTTCCAGTCCGTCGGTCTTCTGCACTAGGACGGTGCTGAGTCCTATGCTGCTTGCGTCGGTGTGGATTTCCGTATCGGCGTATTCGTCGAAATGCGCAAGTATCGGAGGCGTCTGCAGGCGTTGTTTCAGTTCTTGAAATGCCTCGACTTGCGCCGTTTCCCACTTGAACTCCACGTCGCTTTTCGTGAGGTGAGTTAATGGCTCAGCGATCCGTGAAAATTCCTTGACGAAGCGTCTGTAATAGGCGCACAAGCCGAGAAATCGGCGTATGGCCTTCTTGTCGGTGGGCGGCGGGAAGGCAGCGATGGCAGCTGTTTTCCGCGGATCGGGGCAAACTCCAGATTTGCTAATGGCGTGGTCCAAGAACAGGAGCTCCTCGTACGCGAAACGGCACTTTTCTGACTTCAGGGTGAGTCCGGATGTCTTGATTGCTTTAAGTACATCTTCAAGGCGCCGGAGGTGTTCGTCGAAGTTTGAGGCAAACACAACGATGTCGTCCAAGTACACAAGGCACGTCTGCCACTTCAAGCCAGCCAGCACTGTATCCATAACGCGTTGGAATGTCGCCGGTGCCGAGCAAAGACCAAAAGGCATGACCTTGAACTCGAACAGGCCGTCCGGTGTTATAAAGTCAGTCTTTTCTCGGTCTCTCTTCGACTTCGATTTGCGAGTAGCCGGTCTTGAGGTCCATCGACGAAAAGTACTTCGCGTTGTGGAGTCGATCCAGGGCCTCCTCTATCCGTGGGAGACAGTACACGTCCTTCTTTGTGATTTTGTTCAGGCGACGATAATCGACGCAGAAACGTAGGGTACCATCCAGGGGCGTAGCCAAGGGGGGGGTTGGGGGGTTCAAACCCCTCCCCCCCCAAAATTTTTCAGTTTTGCTTGCGTATATATACACGCACACATACAAACGCACGCACGAACATACATAAAGTATGGTTGAACCCCCCCCCCCCCCCCCCCGAAAAAAATTTCTGGCTACGCCCCTGGTACTATCCTTGTTCTTCACTAACACACGGGAAACGCCCACGGGCTGTTGGACGGCTGGATGATGTCGCGTAGCATTTCGTCGACTTGTTTCTTAACGGCCTCTCGTTCCCGCGTCGAGACCCGGTAGGGACTCTGACCGAGTGGTCGAGCATTTTCTTCTCTTACAATGCGATGCTTAGCAAGGGGCGTTTGTCGGACCCGCGATGACGACGAGAAACAGTCCTTGTACTCCTGCAGAAGGCATCGAAGCTGGTGCTGTTGGCGAGCGGGAAGACTTGGGTTTATGTCGAAGGGTGGCTCAAGTATTGGGGTAGTCGTCGTACCTTCGTCAGAATCTGAAAAGGCAAACGCATCGCTGACGGCCAAGATTTCTTCGATGTATGCAATCGTCGTGCCCCTGCTCAGTTGTATGTATTCTTTGCTGAAGTTCGTTAGCATTACGCCTCCTTTTCCTTCATGCAATCGAGCGATGCCCTTTGCGACACAAATGTCACGGTCTAGCAGCAAACGCTGATCGCTCTCGATTACACCTTCCATGTCTTCAGCTTTCTCGGTGCTGACGGGAATTATGACGCTGGATCGAGGCGGGATGGTAACTTGATCCTCGAGCACGTTCAGGGCAAGTTGACATGAATTGGTAGCCGGCGGTGTCATTTTGTCTGACGAGAGGGTTATCGACTTGGTTCTTAAGTTGATGACGGCGCCGTGATGGTTTAACAAGTCCATGCCAAGTATGACGTCCCTGGAGCAGTGTTGCAAGATTACAAAACTCGCAGGATACGTGCGAATATTGATTGTGACTCTTGCTGTGCAGACTCCAGACGGCGTTAATAGATGGCCTCCAGCGGTACAGATTTTGGGGCCTTCCCAAGCAGTCTTAACTTTCTTCAACTTCGTGGCGAAGGGCCCACTGATGATGCAATGGTCGGTTCCAGTATCGACGAGAGCGGTGACGTTGTGGCCATCGATGAGAACGTCGAGGTCGCTAGTTCGTCGTCTTGCGTTGCGGTTGGGTCGCGGCGTCGGGTCACGACTGCGTCGGTTTGTTCCGCTGCTTCCATGTTGCGTTATCGGGTCTTCTTCGGTCCGCGAGATTTCGTCGTCAGGGGGCTGTCTGGTTCGCGTCGTGTTCTGAAGGCTTCGTCGTGGCGTCGTCGTCGGCGGAGGAGGATCTTCGGTAGTTCGTCGTACAGCAACCGCACCTCCATCGGTTGCTGTCCTTAGTTTTCCGGATACGGGCTAGGCGACCGGCCCCGGTTTGGGCCAGTGTACTGCCGGCGGTGCGGTGACATGTAGCGGCCGGGCGACGGCGAGCGGGAAGGTCGTCGTTCTTGCCACTGTGTTCCGGTTGAGGTAGTCGTCGATGTCGCGAGGCCGTTCGCCTGGCCGCGGGCACGGCGCGTTGACGGCGAATCCGCGTAGCCCCATCTGTCGGTACTTGCAGCGGCGGTACTTGTGGCCGGCTTCCCCGCAGTAGTAGCATAGCGGGCGGTTGTCAGGGGCGCGCCAAACGTCGGTCTTCCTTGGCGCGTAGCGCGCCGGGGCATAGCGCTGGGCGACAGGAGGACGGTAGGGCTCGGTGGTGGTGGCGGCGGCGGCGTCTGACGGCGGAACTGCTGCTGCGGCGCGGCGTCTTAACGTGGACGAGGCGCGGGGGCGTTGCGTTGGGCTACAGCAGCGTAGCTCATTGCTTGTGGCTCAGGCTGCGCTGGTTCAGGTGCTCCCAGAAATTGCTGGATTTCCTGGCGTACGACGTCGGCAACAATTTACGCAGTTCCTCTCACACGATAGCTCTGCTGGTGTCACGCAGGTCATCAGATTGCAGCGCGTGAACCTCCCCGTAGGTCGTCGTAGGAATGCGGCGGTTGTACTGCCTCGTACGCATTTCCAGCGTCTTCTCGATCGCTGTTGCTTCCGTCAGGAATTCCTCGACGCTCTTGGGTGGGTTACGCATCAGCCCAGCGAATAGTTCTTGCTTGACCCCTCGCATGAGGAAGCGGACTTTCCTCTCCTCGAGCATGTCGGGGTCAGCGTGGCGGAACAGTGGGTTCATTTCTTCCGTGAAGTTGGCCACGTTCTCGTTCGGGTGTTGCGCCCGTGTCTCCAACAAGGCCACGGCCCTTTCTTTTCGGACGACGCTCGTGAACGTCGCCAAAAAAGTGCCGCAAAACAGGTCCGAGGTACGGAGTGAGGACTCCCGATTCTCCTACCAGGTCCTTGCTGCGTCTTCCTAGTAAAAGTACACGTGGCGCAGGTTGTCGTCGGAGTTCCAGTTGTTAAATGTCGAGACCCTTTTAAATGTCTCTAGCCAGGTCTCGGGGTCTTCACATGGTGAACCATGGAATGTCGGCGGCTCCCTGGGCGGCTGCATCACTATCGCTGCAGGGGACACTGCGGCCGTCATTGTGCTTGTTGCCTTCGTCGCCGTAGCTCTAGACTTGTCCGGTAGGAGTTCGTATTGGGGGGGGGGGGGGGGCGGACCTTTCAGTCTGCGGCTGGCTTGGCTGTCGCTGGCGGTGTCGGTGCTTTCTTCCCGACGTGGGCTGGGTTCACGGCTTGACGGGGGCGTCCGGTACATGAACGAGCAGCACCTCCACCAGATGTCACGTGGTCCTGACGTCGAGGAAGACAGCAGTCGGCGTTTGCAGGATGAAACTGTTTATTTGGCCGAACTTGTGGCCGGAAAATGAGAACTAGGACTACAGCAATACACGCTGTACAATGATAGCGGCGAACAGGGCGTCGTCCGTCGATCAACTGACAAGCGGTGAAGCGCGTTGGCATTTATGCATGTGCCACAGAATATTCCAGCGTTATCGCTGGTTGTCGCGCAATCTCTAGAATAAGCTCGAGTGTTCGCGTCTTGCGCGCAATCTTAACAAAATGATCTACAATAATCGAGAAGCTTCTCGGACAATGAGGCGCGGGTTGCGCTGAGCGTCGCTGACAGTCTTTGTGGGCGAAAACCGAATACAGCGAAAGTGATAATAAGAAACGCGCGTGGCAATATTTACATACTAGAAATTGCGGCGGTACAGGTTATGCTCTTGCAGCCCTAGTGCGCAGAAAAATATAAGAATGATAATTAATTAATTAATAACTATTTAATAATTAATTTAATCAATTAATAAAAATAACCAGCTCTGTACACTTCAGGAAGGTTGAAATCGCTACAGCAAATTAGCTATCGCGTCTGTCAGTCGTGTCGTCGACTTCCTGGCAGTCCTCTACTGAGCGGCTTATGTGCGTATTCATGCGCTTTTCGTACTCCCATGAGCTTTACGGTTCCGTTGCACAGCTCAAAGCGAGCGTTCAGCGCTTTTTGAACAAGCACAAGAAAAAAATATTAACTATAAGCGGAACTTTCGGAGTACGAAATATTTCGATAATGCCTTATTCATGAGCTTTGTGGCAGAAGAAACTCTCTCTGTCTTGCAGACTGCTTCAGCCTCTTCAAAACAGATCGTCGCAAAATATACAGATGCATTTGTGTATGTCAAACGTTTTTGTTTCTGACCAAAATGCTGGCTGAGGAACTAAACTTAGTCATTTACTTAACAGAAATTTCTCATTTGAGATGACGGTGAAGGGAAACGTCATTGTCGACGCCGTACGCCAGGCGCAAGAAGGCGGAGATTCATTGGTGCCGTCTCCAGGACACCTTCTGCGAGGAGCCATCTTCCTTCCGTGCCTGTCGGACGTCCTGTGTGCATTAGGCATGAAAAAACGGTTGCACGCGAAAACGCCACTCGAGGCTGCAATCGAGACGAACTTTTCCCCATAATTGCTTTCGCCAGTAAGAATACTACGATGACCACGAACTCGCGTGTGTACAAATTTGCACTTTAAAGCAACATTTTGTCTTTCTTCTGTCAATCTGATGTTCCGTGAACGCGAGAGATCATACTTAAGACCTAAAAATCATGACAATGGCAGCAATAGCTACATGCTCGCTCATTTAAGTGGTTGTGCGGGAACGTCAATTTGGGCACTTTGGCGGCTTTGTAACTCCGATCTCGCAAAAATAATACCACATCCTTTTACAGATTCAGTTAGAGTACACACTGGCATTTCATTCTGGTGTGTTTAAAGAATATCGAAGATGGCGTTCTTTTTAAAGTTGCATTTCAAAATATTGATTTTATAGACATGCCTTCACTTATGGATTTGTGGTTTGCGTTTCACAGCATTCTCAGCAATGACATTTACCACAATTTAACACAATTGTTAAACTAATGTGTGGCAACATTCTGGGAAATTTCGAAAATTATGAGTAATATAGACGCGAAGTGAAAAAATCTGCAACTAGAGCGGTATTTAGCATGGTGCCGTATTTGCGATTACTTTTCATAAAATACGAGCAACAAAACTGCAAGATAACAATATTTCGTACACATGCCTTACTCGCAGAATGCCAAGAAAGCGTTTGGGGCTCACAGCTACAATATTTATGTTGTAGCACTTCGTCAAAATCCCATTTTCGCGCAATTCGCAGAGAAAGCGTTTGTGCTGAGTTTAGACTTCCGAATTATGTTTACTGAGCAATTTTTTTTCTCAAAACTAAGAATGATTTTGTCTCCCTGGGGACTCGAACCGCAAATATGTTTTTTTTTTTTCAGTGACATTAAAGACGGTCCGCGGACATGCACCGACGTACGTATCTCAACGCAGGCCACTGGTATTCCTTTGTTTTTTAAAACCAGCTTCTGGTGCTACGTATTTCTGCAAAAAGTAACATAAATGTGAAATCTCGTTTCGAGTCTCGATACGCCAAAATCTTGCAGGCCATTCCTTGCGTTTTGGGGAATCCCTGGTGGTGGGCACTGCAAATAACTACGCGCACTACTCCGGGCTTAGATGGGGTTCCCGTCAGCCTCATTAACGAACTCGGACATAACACTAAAGAAGCACTGCTGAAAGCCGTAGAAAAGTGCTTACAGGAGAGGGAAATACCAACAGTTGGCGAAAAAGTAAAATGAACTTAATCTATAAAGGCAGGGGGCGAACCGGATAACATTCCCTCGTATAGACCGCTAACCATTACATCGGTGCTATACAGGTTGGCGATGCAGGCAGTAAAATTAAGAACAGAAGCGTGGGTAGAACAAAATGATATTTTGGGAGAACTTCAGAATGTATGTCGAACCGACAAGCGGTTAAACGATAATCTGTTTAAGAGTATACGTTGTTGGGCTAGTTGGTTCATAATCTTGAAAATTGGCTAGCGCGAAAATGGACAAGGACTGAGAAGGAACACTGATGTACAGGACAGGCGCTACTCGCAACCAAACTTTATTCAGAAACGTCTTCCTACATATATACACAGCCGAGTGGCGCGCGCAGGCGCAATGCACATGACAGTCGACATGCTAATCAGGACCGGGATACCAAAACATATTCGCATTACAACCAAGTGTCTAAGAACAGTCTTTCCTTACTGCGCAGAACAACAGAAGTGTCACTGATACATTCACGGTCTTTCTTTTTAATATGATAAGCCTCCATTAGTTCTCTGGCCAGCGCATTCCCACTTCTGCCCAGAATTCGAATGCTAGACAGCACTGGCTCACAGGCACAGGTCCTACAATGCGTAGGCAGATGAAAAGTCAAATTATTCTTAACAGAGCGGCTCGTGTTTCCCGTGCTCGATCGTTGACGCAACGACCAGTTTGTCCGATATAAACCTTGCCACAAGTGAATGGGATTTCGTAGGCAACGCCTACGGCGCATGCGACGTAGGGCCGGACGTGCTTTTTTCCGCACGTCGGTTTTTTAAGTGGTCCCGAAATGCGCGGGCATAGCCCAGCCAGTTTATGCGGCGCTGAAAAACTATAGGTACATTGTACCTATTTGCCACATTTTTTAAATTGTGTGCCACTTTGTGCACATACGGCACCACTTCCGGCCTTTTTTTCTGCACGAGCAGAGCCAGGCCTCTTCTTCCCCTTCAGTTTCTGAAGGAGGGTTTCGGACACAGCAGTCAAGTTCGAGCAGGGGAACCCAGCCGCCTGTAGGCGCTCAATCTGGCTATTAAAACTATCCTGAGCCAAGTGAACGCAGGACTTTGCCAGCACCGATTCAAGGCATTGTGAGGCAATAGCTCGTTTTACAACCTTACTATGAGCAGAATCAAAGGGTAAAAGCTCTTTCTTGGGCTCGCGGAGAGTACTTCCAGCAAATATGCTGCCCCCTTAAAAGCATATTAAGATCTAAAAATTGCAAGGTGTCATTGTTAGGAAGTTCATGGGTGAAGGTTTAAACCCTTTCCATGTCGTCTAAACAGGTTTAAAATATCATCAACAGCACTAGTATTCGTCTGGAAGGGATTAGTGCTTAAATCACGAGAAAGTCGTCTACATATCTAAAAATTCGGTAGAACTTTCTCGCTGTCCAATAGGTATTCAAGACGCGGTCAATAGCAGCTAAAAAAATATTGCAGAGCACTGGGGCAACACATGAACCAATACAAATTCCCTTTCGCTGGATGAACGTCTCGCTGTCAAGAAGCAACATAAGTTGAGGATAGATAGTACTCTAGTAAGGTCATAAAATTATCGACCGAGATACCGGTAGAATTCTGGAAAGCGACATCTCCGTTCTTTTCTATACAACAGCGTACGGCAGGTAACAGGGCATCGTGGGAAACGGTGTAGAACAAGTCCTCTACATCTATCGAAAAGGCAGACTTGCAGGACTCAAGAGATGCCAGAAACGTTGTCACTTCTTTAGAATTTTTAACAATAAATGGATCATCATAACTAGAGTGTTTAAGTTTTTAACAAAAACTGACTTAGCTGCTGCTGCCAAGTATTCTGCTCAGTAACTATACTTCTAAAAGGCATGTCGACCTTATGGGTTTTAACGCTGAAGAATACGGACAATGACAAAAGCTTACTGTCCTAATAGCCTTACACAACCCTGAAAGTTGCATCTCTTTACACAAAGAAACGGCTTTTGTTTTTACCTTGCTCAGGTTTACTTTTGCAGGAGCGAAGTTCTTGGTCAAAGCTTCAGTGGCTTTTTGACGAAACGTCGTTGAAGGCAATACCACAAAACCACTGTCCTTATCTGCTTGTAGAAGACGAAGTTCATTGTCCTTGCAGAATTTCACCACATCACTCATTTTTCCGTTGGATTTTCAGGTGGGAGTGTTTCACAGTCTTCAATAGGCTGTCCACGCCGTCCAAAAGGCACCTCTCCTTGTCGTCGTTCCCTGCCTTGTCAGCCACACGCCTGTTGAGTGCAAGAAGTTCGTGCGCACGCAAACCTGGCTGAAGGCTAAACTTGGGACCTTTTTTGAGGTCGTGGCGACGCCTTGTGGTAGCTGAACATCCCCGAAACAGTTGAGGTTACCAGGTTTTGGTGGCCGCGCCCAGGTCCTTCGGTAAACGGTGAACGAGGGCCTGCCACGGAACGCCGTAGTTTGAGCCGCTAACTTCTTGAATCTCTTGAAGGTCAAGTCACAAACACGCCGGCGTTTGGCTTGCAGCAAACCGCTCGTAGCCAGTCGTACAATAACCGCACTTGTCTCCATAACTCAGATTTCACGGAGTTCCAGTGGCAGGCCCTCGTTCACCGTTTACCGAAAGGACCTGGGCGCGTGCCACCAAAACCTGTAACCTCAACTCTTCTCGGGATGTTCAGCTACCACAAGGCGTCGCCACGACCCTCAAAAAAGGTCCCAAGTTTAGCCTTCAGCCAGGTTTGCGTGCGCACGAACTTCTTGCCCTCAACAGGCGTGTGGCTGACAAGGCAGGGAACGACGACAAGGAGAGGTGCCTTTTGGACGGCGTGGACAGCCTATTGAAGACTGTGAAACACTCCCACCTGAAATCCAACGGAAAAAATGAGTGATGTGGTGAAATTCTGCAAGGACAATGAACTTCGTCTTCTACAAGCACATAAGGACAGCGGTTTTGTGGTATTGCCTTCAACGACGTTTCGTCAAAAAGCCACTGAAGCGTTGACCAAGAACTTCGCTCCTGCAAAAGTAAACCTGAGCAAGGTAAAAACAAAAGCCGTTTCTTTGTGTAAAGAGATGCAACTTTCAGGGTTGTGTAAGGCTATTATGGACAGTAAGCTTTGTCATTGTCCGTATTCTTCAGCGTGTAAAACCATAGGGTCGACATGCCTTTTAGAAGTATAGTTACTGAGCAGAATACTTGGCAGCAGCAGCTAAGTCAGTTTTTGTTAAAAAACTTAAACACTCTAGTTATTGATGATCCATTTATTGTTAAAAATTCTAAAGAAGTGACAACGTTTCTGGCATCTCTTAGAGTCCTGCAAAGTCTGCCTTTTCGATAGATGTAGAGGACTTGTTCTACACCGTTTCCCACGATGCCCTGTTACCTGCCGTACGCTGTTGTATAGAAAAGAACGGGAGATGTCGCTTTCCAGAATTCTACCGGTATCTCGGTCGATAATTTATGACCTTACTAGAGTACTATCTATCCTCAACTTATGTTGCTTCTGGACAGCGAGACGTCATTCCAGCGAAAGGGAATTTGTATTGGTTCTTGTGTTGCCCCAGTGCTCTGCAATATTTTTTAGCTGCTATTGACCGCGTCTTGAATAACCTATTGGACAGCGAGAAAAGTTCTACGAATTTTTAGATATGTAGACGACTTTCTCGTGATTTTAAGCAACTAATCCCTTCCAGACGAATACTAGTGCTGTTGATGATATTTTAAACCTGTTTAGACGACATGGAAAGGGTTTAACCTTCACCCATGAACTTCCTAACAATGATACCTTGCAATTTTTAGATCTTAATATTGCTTTTAAGGGGGCAGCATATTGGCTGGAAGTACTCTCCGCGAGCCCAAAAGCGCTTTTACCCTTTGATTCTGCTCATGTAAGGTTGTAAAACGAGCTATTGCCTCAAATGCCTTGAATCGGTGCTGCAAAGTCCTGCGTTCACTTGGCTCAGGATAGTTTTAATAGCCAGATTGAGCGCCTACAGGCGGGTGGGTTCCCCTGCTCGAACTTGACTGCTGTGTCCGAAACCCTCCTTCAGAAACTGAAGGGGAAGAAGAGCCTGGCTCTGCTCGTGCAGAAAAAGGCCGAAGTGGGCCGTATGTGCACAAAGTGGCACACAATTTAAAAAAATGTGGCAAATAGGTACAATGTACCTATAGTTTTTCAGCGCCGCATAAACTGGCTGGGCTATGCCCGCGCATTTCGGGCCCACTTAAAACCGACGTGCGGAAAAAAAGCACGTCCGGCCCTACGTCACATGCGCCGTAGGCGTCGTGTACGAAATCCCACTCACTTGTGGCAAGGTTTATATCGGACAAACTGGTCGTTGCGTCAACGATCGAGCACGGGAACACGAGCGCTCTGTTAAGAATAATTTGACTTTCATCTGCCTACGCATTGTAGGACCTGTGCCTGTGAGCCAGTGCGTCTAGCATTCGAATTCTGGGCAGAAGTGGGAATGCGCTGGCCAGGAGAACTAATGGAGGCTTATCATATTAAAAAGAAAGACCGTGAATGTATCAGTGACACTTCTGTTGTTCTGCGCAGTAAGGAAAGACTGTTCTTAGACACTTGGTTTGTAATGCGAATATGTTTTGGTATCCCGGTCCTGATTAGCATGTCGACTGTCATGTGCATTGCGCCTGCGCGCCACTCGGCTGTGTATATATGTAGGAAGACGTTTCTGAATAAAGTTGGTTGCGAGTAGAGCCTGTCCTGTACATCAGTGTTCCTTCTCAGTCCTTGTCCATTTTCGCGCTAGCCAATTTTCAAGATAATCTGTTTGTTTACCCAGTGATAGAATTATCGAAAATAGAAAACGGCCTATACGTAGCTAATCTAGATATCACCGAGGCGTTATGACAACGTTTAATCAGGAAATTTTGTGGGATATATTGAAATAAGTGGGCATAGGGGACGACTGTATACAGGTTTTGAGGGAAATATACCCAGAAAATACAGTTTGTATACAATAGGAAGGAATAAGTAGCAAGGACAGCGTTGTGAAATTAGCAAGGGGCTGAGGACAGGGATGTCCTTTGTCCCCGCTGTATTCATGCTGTACATGGTGAGGATGGAAAATGCGCGAGAAGGTAGCAACATTGGATTTAATTTGTCACACAAACAGGTCAGCACGTTGGTTGAGGAGAAGGTTCCAGGTCTATTTTATGCTGATGATATTGTCTTATTTGCGGACAGTCAAGATTATATACAGCGACTGGCAGATATATGCGGAAGGGAATGTGAGGCTCTAGGACAAGATTTAGTGCAACAAAATTTGGATTGATGGTATTCAATGATCACGAAGACCATGCGGTCTTAATACAGAGCCAAAAAATACCGAGGGTAAGCGAGTACAAGTACCTCGGAGTATGGGTAAATGAGGGGGATAGATATATGGAGGTACAAGAGAAAGCAGCGGTAGCAAAGGGAAAGAGGAATGCTGCAATTATGAAGCACAGAGCTTTATGGGGATACAACAGGTACGAGGTGCTTCGAAGGCTGTGGAAGGGTGTGATGGTCCCGGGGCTTACATTTGGGAACTCAGTGGTGTGCATGAAGTCAGAGTGTAGCGAAGCGTTGGAAGTCTGTAATGGGTCGCCCTCTCGAGCGCTTTCTAGGGGTCGTCCCTTCGGCTCTTCTCTGACACCACGCTCCTCGCGCTCAGAGTCCGCGCCCTGTCTTGACTGTCGCCGTTGTGCTTCGTCGACTAGTGCCGTCAATAAACGCCTTTATAATTTGGGGGAGAGTGCTGCGCCGTCCAACCAGCTTCGATCCGTTCGATGCCCTGGCGCTTCGATCCGTACCGTGCCCTCTACCATGCCTCAAGACGCCGCCCAGCAAACGCTTCCCCCTGTACCGACACCATGCTCCGGTTCCCCCCGCATCCGCGACCCTCCTATATTCACCGGCGCGGGATGGCACTGACGTGGGGACTGGCTCACGCGCTCGTATATCGCGAGCGTGGAAGTCTGTAATGGGTTACAGTTAAAGCTGTCCCTCAGTTACAGTCACCCTCTCGAGCGCTTTCTAGTGGGTCGCCCCTTCGGCTCTTCTCTGACAGCACGCTCCTCGCGCTCAGAGTCCGCGCCCTGTCTTGACTGTCGCCGTTGTGCTTCGTCGACTGTGCCGTGAATAAACGCCTTTATAAGAGGTACAATCAGGAATGGATGTAAATCAAAGGACGGTGGGCCGCCTCGCGTTGGGCGTTCACGGGAAGACGACAAATGAGGCTGTAAAGGGTGATATGGGATGGACAGGCTTTGAAGTGAGGGAAGCTCAGGCAAAAATGAGATTCGAGGCGAGGCTGAGGAAAATGAAGAAGACTAGATGGGCAGAGAAGGTTTTCAGGTATTTGTATAGAAAAAGCGTTGACACGCAGTGGAGAAAAAGAACTAGGAGGCTCACCAGTAATAACGGCTAGCAGTGCGGGCGATATGGCAACAAGGAGCATAAGCGGAAGGTCAGAGAGGTGGAGAGGACTTATTGGATGGCAGCGATGGAAAAAGAAGCCGCCTCTGAGTAACTACCGAAAGGGAAAAAAAAACGAAATAAGGAGGGAAAGGTTTCATGATAATTCAGGGGAAGCGCTTTACTCTTTGAAGCAAGGTCGGGCTGCCTTAGAACGCGTAGTTATAAAGCGAGATTCAGTAACGAAGAAGAACAATGTACATGCTGCGGGGGAACTAAGGAAACGATGGAACATGTAGTGATTGAATGTGGCGATATTCACCCAGGTATACGTGTGGGCACGAGTCTACATGAAGCCTTGGGATTTAGGGACAACAATGGAAAAGCTGAACACGTCCGCGATTGCAATAAGTTAGAGACGGTTAGAGTATTGGTGGCAGAAAAGTATAGATAAAGTACAAAAACAAGTAGGGGGGGAAAAATAGTCATTCTGCCTTAAGAGGCAGAGAGATGCACCATGAATTTATATTTTTTGGTATAATGATAGATTTATTCAATGTAGATAAGGTATTAGGCCAACATGAACAAGGAAGTTTTTTTTTTCTCTTCGAGCCCGGTGGCAGATATGTCACCCCCGTTATAAAGGGTACGCTCATAGCATCCATCCATCATCCTGTCAAATTGATTCAATTTACTTCACATTTTGCGTTACTTTTGAAGCAACACGTAGCAAATGAAGATCTTTAAGAAACAAAAGAGAACCAATACAGCTATGAAAGATGACACAAATAATAAAAACCTACCATTTAAAGCTGCGATTAGAACCAGGCCTTTTGAGTG
Source organism: Rhipicephalus sanguineus (assembly GCF_013339695.2). NCBI lineage: Eukaryota > Metazoa > Arthropoda > Arachnida > Ixodida > Ixodidae > Rhipicephalus > Rhipicephalus sanguineus. The sequence continues at coordinate 197,487,762 of NC_051179.1, forward strand.
GGGAAACGGGCATTCTATCCCTGCATCACTGCGGCGTATCCGAGCGCAATTCCTAAACAAACTAAGATAGACTTTACCAGCGCAAATAAGGACGGAAGCTTTAGGAACGACACACACACACAAAATGTTCCGTCTTTTTTTTTGCGCTGGTATATCTATCTGATCATGAAACAACTCGCCCAAGCAGCCGTTTTAGCAAAGTTTATTCCTGAACGCGACACATTGCAGATACCGACCGCAGCGCGACAAGCGGAGTGACCCTGTTTGGGCTCACTTTTCCTGTTTCCCGGAGGAGGACACGTTTCTGGAGGAGGCACTCTCCTGTTCTAGTACACTCTAGCAGGGGCTCGAAGAACTGCCTATCGCCAGCATCCATAGCTACGCTGCATGTCCTATCGTTTGGAGAAGTGGGAGCAAGGTCGGCTGGCAACAATTAGGCCGCATTTGCTTGGGGTATAGAGGAAGACTATAAGGCGATGAGCAAGGCAGGGGGTTGCAAAGTCAAACTCAGGGCCAATGAGATGAATGCGCCTTGTGTAATGTACGACATTCCGCTTTCGTGCGGGAGTCATTATGTTGGACAACTGGCGGTTGTGTGAATAACAGGCTTTTAGATCAGAAAGCATCGCTAAACGGAAAGCCAATTTCTAACCTATCTAACACTGTAGAGAATGCGGCTGCGCACTTGTTTGCTGACACGACAGTGAAATCTAGGTTCAAGATAGGGTACCACTTGAAATTGAAAAAGCATATCTCATTAACAAAGCGCGTGATTCATGTGCCGCGAAAACCTCGGTCACTTTACTGCCGCTGAGTTAGACTTCCTGTAAGCGCGTCATTGAATTATTCTTTGTATGCTCATGGTTTTTTTAACACGTGTTCAAATAACCATATATCCAAATGAAAGCCAGGAGTGAGGGAAAGAGGGGGAAGCTAGTGATGAGAATTCGTAAACAGGGGTTGTGCCGGAGCCATTGTTTCGACAAGCCACTTTTTTGAAGGCTGCAACGGTTGAAGGATGCGGTACGTTGCAGCCTTGAGGAAGACAATAGCGTTCGAAGTCTGGGTCAGTTGGTACATGACGCTGAGGCAAAAAGCAGTCAAAAGGATGACCGGACAAGGGGAAGAAGTGACACACACAACGACTGGACTTGCAACTGTGCTTTATTAGCGACAGAAACTCCCAGAAGAACCACGGCGCATGCGCTGATCACGTAAAAACCTTGAAGCCAAAAACCAAACATGAAAAAAGCAAAAATTGGCCTACATGAGGCCAAGAATCTACCGCCAGAGTGACAGGAACTCGCATTTCTTTGTAGTAATGAAATGGACGTAGTGCAGACGCAATCGCCACGGTGCATGTGATGTGAGATGCTTCAGGAATTCGCGATCCCTTGCCCCCCTCTACCCAAAATCTTAGCATTGGAACACAGCGGAAACCGCACCGCTTTAATAACCTCGTTCCCATGTTAATTTCGCTTCGCATCTTCCTCTGCCTCAGCATAAATTCCGAAAACCACCATTGATTACAT